>NW_028276138.1:0-49019 GCF_052056855.1 Sturnus vulgaris
TGGAAGGGTGATGAGGACATGGTTAGGGAGGGATGTAAATGCATCTCAAAAGACTTAATTTTGAGGGGTGGCAAGCATTAGCTATAAACCAGTAAGTATTTACAGCTAAAGGCTGGAGGTGGGGGCTGTCTGAGGAGGACAGGACTGTTTAAGGCTGAAGTTGGAAGAGAAACCTTGGTGAAGCTTTTGCGTTAGAAACGGCCTCACCTGCCAAATCAGATTTTTGTCTTCAGGATTGCATGAGTGAGGATGCCACAGCCAAGGAAAAGGTTCAGGTTTGGGAGGCAAAGGCGAGTTAGGCAGGGCTGCAGGGCTGGGGCTTGGCTGTTTCCATACTGCTCAGGGCAGCAAAGGGTAGCTGGCTCACTGGGCCTTGGATCTAGAACTCTTTCTGGAACAAGCTGGAGAGCTGAGGTTCATGCAAGGAAGGGGCCAGGAATTCTTTGTCTGACTGGAAAATGCCAGAGGGGCAGTGTGTGACTCGGATAGGATGATATGTTCGTCTGGCGAGAGTCACAAAAGAATATTTTGGTTTACTGATAACTGGGCAGCTCAGAAGTTACTACTTGACTTAGTTGCTGCTCCCATCTGTTGCACACATAAACAGAGCAAAGCAGACGAATTCTCTCGGAGCCTGAGGTCTTTGACTGGCCCTCCAAAAATGCTGCCCGCTAAAAAACAGACGTGGGGGAGGAAAGTTGTCAGATACAATAGAGCAAGAAAAGGCCACGGGCTTCAAAGTGCCCTCCAGCAGACCATGGAAGTGACCTGTCTGGAAGTGAAACCAGCAGTCTGCTTCCCCAGCCTCCTGGAAGCCTCTAACAGCTACACAGGCAGTGAGGGGAGAGAACAATTCAACCTAAAAATAATTTTCAGTAGCGTTCTGCACTGCTGTTAAAAATACTGCAACCAGGGAATGTGGTGTGGTGATAACTATTAGGCCTGTAAGTCTGGTAACTGGGGCTTTTAGCTCAAACATCTCGGTATGGCTACTTTGAGCCTTGTAAAAGCTGCGTTAAGTCCAATTTCTTGGGTAGTTCTACTAGCTCTAGCCTTGCTTTTCATCCCCTCAGTAACAAAGCAACTCCCTCTCGAGAATGTTATTTACTTTCCATATGATGTGCCTACCGATTTCTGGAATTGCAAATGTCTTTGGATACATGCGTAAATTTAAGTTTCAAGAAAGCTGTCAAGCTAAAACAAAGGCTTGCCATAATGCAGAAGAAAATGTTTTATGGAAGAACTGAGAGGTCCCTACCTGGGCATAGAATTTGCTATACTAAGGTGTGTTCCAAACGGATCTGCCATCTAAACAAGCAGAAAAATAGTTGGAATGTAGTGAGTTCAATTGAACTATTGCTAGAAATAGGAATTATTAGCAGAGCTTGGAGCATGATATCACTAGCAGCAGTAAGACGCTTTTAGCTTGCTTCTCATAAATTACTTGTAAAAAGCATTTGTACCTAGTGTGTAGCAATTAATATTTCCCCATTTTCTTCCCCCCCGCCCCCCAGTCTCAGGTACTCCTTTTATTTTACCCTTTTCTGTCTTGTAACATCACCTTCCTTTATTTTATTCTATCTTCTGTTCTCAGAACATCGCAGCATCCTCTGTCAATGTGAAAGCATTTGTTCATCCTGTCTTGGAATGGCTGTCAATGTTGCCCTCTTCTGGATCACTTTTTTTTTTTTTTTTTTTTTTTTTTTTTTTAACAATATGTTGCTAAATGTCAGGAAAATTAATCCACAAACACCAGCGGTTTATGTCCAAAAAGGAAACAGAGGAGTCCTTTTTGCTTTATTCGAATAAAGGGAGAGGCCATGGGACATTCCCCTGGGATCTCTCAAATTTTTGGAGGACGCAGCCTCCTTTTTATCCTATTTTCCCGGCCGCATTTCCCTCTCTCTTTTCCCATTGGCTGAGGTACTTGAGAGGCACAGACTTCCCGGAACGCCTGATACCTGAAATTCCCCTCTAATGTATAACCCTCCCTTTTAATTTTTAATTCTTCTAGAATTCATAGTTTCCCCCCGTTGCTTCTTTCATCTTTCGATATCCAATTTCATTTATCAGCAGCCCTGCAGTTTGTTTGTAAAGGCAAATATCTCTTTCCATTCATCAATCAGTGGAATCCATCCCATTGTTTCTTTTATCTCTCAGTGCTAGCCTTATCTACAGGCTGATCCACAGCTCATGTGTAAAGACAAATTCAACATTCCTCTCAGCTAATAAATGAGAAGTTAGCTGAAAAAAGTAAAAACTGGATTTTTTTTCTGGTGTGTGTCGGACAATACAGTGGAGAGAATTTGCGGGAGGATGATCGAGGATATCCTATTATAATATCGTTCTCGGACATTTTACTATTTTAGATCATCAGTTGTATTCTGAAAGAAATCTATTTTAATGATATGTGTACGTTTGCACGAAGTTATAGTTAAATATAGCTTGCGGCTGGGCTCTTTAATGACTAGGGGTATTTTTGGGTTTAATTCAATATTTTATGCTTGTGGTGTGTAGTGTGCTGATTTATTTTTTAATGTTATTTACTACGTGCGCTTTTGTTTTTGAGTGAAGGTAACTTTCTGGATGGCTTTGTATTTGAGGCAGAATGAATTGAAGTAGGTTTTTAAAACTGATTTTTCATATGTACGATGGGGAGTTTAGTAGGGGCAGCTCTGATGGTGGGGGCTTGGTTGTTAATTTTATCAGACGGCTTTTGTTAGATACAGCTTTTAATTCTGGAAAGTTTTTTTTTCTAATGTCGTGCTTTGAAGGTGGTTTTCGAGGATGTATGGTATAGCTTTATTTTGTTTGTAGATGGTGTATGATAAGGGCTATGGTCTATTTATCTAATGCCATGTTTTTTCATTCAGGTGTTGATAAGGGAGTTCTTGAATGGCGTTTTGTGTTGTTTTTGTTTTTGGTGGGGCGTTGTTTTTAAAGGATACCTTGATAAGGTTTGCCGATGGCGTTCTAGCCTGTAGCATAAGGCATAGGGTAGTTTTTGAATTATTTTGTGGTGGCTTTGATTCTTGCCAGTATGTAGTGTTTGTTTGAGGTAATGCTGTGTAGCTAATTTCTGTTTTCTTATTAATATTAGAATTGGAGTGTTGTAGTATATGGGCTGTTATTATATCCTAGGGGTTCTATTTATTTGGTTGGATTGTTTTCTAGTTATGGATAATTTTTCTCAAAAAACCATTTTCAGAATTTCAGGCGTGACACAAAAGAACACTCAGATTGCTGGAAGGGAAACGTGTGCCCAGATTGTCTCGAAGCAGTGCTGCTGTCGGTTCTCGTTCAGTTGTGTCTTCTGAAATGAGACTGTTGTATTCATTGCGCTGTGCTAAACACTTGTCATTCTCCCAATGCCAGGAAACAGATGAAGCTTGAAGAAAGAGGAAGGAATTTGGAAGCGTACAAACAAGCTGAGAAGAGGTTCAGAGATCAGGGTGCTCGCTGGCAGCAGGGGCTGGGGTTAGGGCTGAGCAGGAGCAAAGCCGGAGCACATCAACCTCACCTCGTGTTTTCTCGGGGGCTTTATGGCCCTGGCAAGAGAGAGATGTTCACTGATGAGTCCCAGGCCGAGCCGTGAGCACAGCATGTTGTGTTGGAGCTGGGGTTTTTTTTGAGACGTTCAGCAGCCACACTCTCTAGTCAAGAGTCCTGAGGTTTGTTGCTGCTCCACTTTCATCCTCATATCCAGCTTCCAGCCCTTTTCTTCTCTCTGTCCAGTGTGTCTTTTGTGTTCCTTTCTTGTCCTGTGTGCTCCCCATCCCATTCCCGTTCCCTACGGAGGGGGAGGGTGTGGAGACTGGGGGCTCCGACGTGGTTTGGGGCACCCCAAGGTCCCTGGGAAGGGAGCCGGGCTGCGCTGGAGGAGCAGGTGAGTCGGGCATGGGGGGGGGGGGGGGTGTCATGCTGGGTGCCAGAACATTGAGAGGGAGGGGTGGGTGTAGAATGCATGAAAAACAGAACCATAAAAAATACCTAAATCTAGTCTAAAAGGAATGTTTAAATGCTTTTTATTTGGGTAGAGGCACGGTTTTTATAGCTAATATAAAAATAAAATATAAAGAATAGAAATAGATTGGTATACATGTAAAATATAATGAAATATAAGTAGCAAATATCTATGAAAAATCTAGTGTATAACAGAAATAATGCAAATATAAGAATATGTATAAATATAAAATAGAGCTATGAGAATGGTAATAAGAATGGGGTAAAACATCAGTGAGAAATGGAAAAAAACCACATGAAAAATGGTGGGAAAATCAGTGAGAAATGGAGAAAAATCAGTGAAAAACGGGGGGGGAATCTTTGAAAATGGGGAAAAAAATCCGTGAGAAATGGGGGAAAAAAAATCCATGAAAAATGGGGGAATAAATCAGTGAGAAACGGGGAAAAGTGGGGGAAAAAATAATTGAGAAATGGGGAAAAAATCAGTGAGAAATGGGGGAAAAAATCCGTGACGAATGGCGGGAAAAGTCATTAAGAAATGGGGGAAAATCAGTGAGAAACGGGGAAAAAAATCAATGAGAAATGGGGGAAAATTTGGGACAAAATCAGCGAGAAATGGGGGAAAAAGCAGTGGTAAATGGGGGAAAAGTCGATGAAAAATGGGGGAATATTCAGTGAGAAATGGGGGGGGGGGGGGGAAATCAGTGAGAAATGGGGAAAAAATCCATGGAAAACAGGCAAACAATCCATGGGCAATGGCGGGAACAGAGCGAGCTGTTGTCGCTCGTGCTGTGGTGGCCGATGCTGTGGGGAAAAAATAAGTGAAAAATGGGGGCAATAATCAGTGATAAATGGGGAGAAAATCAGTGATTAATGGGCGGAAAAATGCATGAAAATGGAAGGAAAAATTCAGAGAGAAATGGGGGCAAAAATCAGTGAGCAATGGGGGGGAAAATCGGGAAATATCCATGGAAAAATGGGGAGAAAAAATCAGTGAGAAATGGGGGAAAAAATCAGTGAGAAATGGGGGAAACATCATGGTGGAAATGGGGAAAAAAAATCTTTGATAAATTGGGGGAAACAAATCTTTGATAAATTGGGGAAACAAATCATTGAGAAATGGGGAAAATATGGGAAAAAATCCACGAAAATTGCGGGAAAAAATGCATGAAAAATTGGGGAAAAATCAGTAAGAAATGGGGGAAAAAATCCATGAAAAATGGCGGGAAAAATCAGATCGGCGATCGATAGCTAATGCGTGCCTATGGATTAGATCGGCGATCGATTGATCACGACTACCGATCGATTATATCGGCGATCGATTGCTAATGCCTGCCGATCGATTAGATCGGCGATCGATTGATCGCGCCTGCCGATCGATTAGATCGGCGATCGATTGCTAATGCCTGCCGATCGATTAGCTCGGCGATCGATTGATCGCGCCTGCCGATCGATTAGATCGGCGATCGATTGATCGCGCCTGCCGATCGATTATATCGGCGATCGATTGCTAATGCCTGCCGATCGATTAGATCGGCGATCGATTGATCGCGCCTGCCGATCGATTAGATCGGCGATCGATTGCTAATGCCGGCCGATCGATTAGATCGGCGATCGATTGATCGCGCCTGCCGATCGATTAGATCGGCGATCGATTGCTAATGCCTGCCGATCGATTAGATCGGCGATCGATTTCCAATGCCTGCCGATCGATTAGATCGGCGATCGATTGATCGCGCCTGCCGACCGATTAGATCGGCGATCGATTGCTAATGCCTGCCGATCGATTAGATCGGCGATCGATTTCCAATGCCTGCCGATCGATTTGCTAATGCACACTATTTGCACACTCCTTGCACACACTTTGCACTCATACAGAGGCAGGATGGTTTCTCAGTTCTGGTCGCGGTTTTTTGGGGCGTTCATTCCGGGGGATTTCCTCAAGGATTGGGACACTCCTTGATTCCATCCCTTGCCTGTCTCCCAAGCGCCACCCTGTGGGCAGAGCGCGGTACTGCGCGCGTGCCTCTCCCAAGATGGCGGCTCGGGTGTCGCTCCCCGACCTTCTAACTCTGGCTGCAAAAGGAGGGTGGCACAGCAAGGAGCCCGCTCGCTCTAGTGGGATGCCTGCGCACGACGCCGACACCGATCCCACGGGTGCGATTTTCGGCGGCGTTTCCAATCGTGCGGACATCTCCTTCAGCCCGCTTCGGCCCGGGGGAAGAGGGGCGGGGCCGCCAGCGATGGTCCCGGCGCAGCCCGGGCAGGCTCGGGGCGGAGCCGGGGCTTGGCGAGGCGGGGCACGGAGGTCCCGGGGACGGGACCGGGCGGGGCCGGGGCGGTGCTTTAGGGGCGGTCCCCAGTGGTCCCGGGCGGCACCGGGGGCGGGGCCGGGTGATCCCGGAGCGGTACCGAGCTGTGCTGGGGACGGTGCTGCAGGGGCGGTGCCGGGCCCGCCTCAGGGTGATTGAATGCCCAGAAATCGCCTCCTCTGCCCCGTGCTCACACTGAGCTGCGGGCTGCAGCGTGCTGTCGGAGCTCCGCACACAGCACGGATTTGGGCTTCCCCTCCTCTCAAACCCTCTCCCCCTTCTTCCTCCTCCTCATCTTCCTCTTTGTCCTCTGTTACTGCTGAGGCTCTGGAAAGAACTGAAATTCTGCAGGGAGAGATGTCCTCTCGTGGCCCCAGGGGGGGACTGCCTCGGCACGGGCCAGGAGCGCCTCCGGCCCCTGCCTTCTCCTGCTTGAAAAGATCACCTGGAGCCCGAGCTCGGGGGGGTGAAATCAGCTGAAATCCAGGTAACTCTGTCAAGTGCCCCCCAGGGACATCGGCGGGGCTGGGGGATGAGGGTTTGAAACAGCAAATTCTTTGGAATATACACCTGTCCCTGTGCCGATGCTGCTGAGCTTCCTGCCACAGTATATCCCACGCCATGAGGCGCTTGTGAGGTTATGGCAGTGGGAATTGAGCAGGGAATTCGGGGCTATGGGCATAATTCACGGGAGCTAGCAAAGCTGACAGCCAACCCCAAATCGGGGCACAGCACAGAGAACAATCTGTGTGCTGCCCTGTCAGCTCAAGCTCCTGGGCTGGGAAGTACTTGGGAGTTAAATGTATGGAATTACACAAATCACAGCAACTGGCATCACCCAGAGGGACAATCCAAGGCCCAAACAATTCCTCCACAGTCCACTCTGGGAAAAACACCCTGTGCCTGCCAGGAGCTCTGACCCTGCTTTTCCTACCAGCTCCTGAGCAGTGTCAGGGCCACCACGACGCCTTTAAAATCCAGATAAACCCCAAATCCTACACAGTGAATAATCCAAAGAAAGTACTGAATTGTTGTCATTAAAAGCTCAAAACTCATTAAGAATTCTATGACAACAGTGTAATGGACTCCCAGGAACCTCATGAATGCTCTCGGTTTCATTTTTGTGTATTTTTACTCCCTCATTTGGCAGCTTGTAAAACTTATCCTGGAATTCAGAGGTCAAGCAGGATCGACTTTGGATTGACCTTCACCTCTGGTCCCACTTTGTGCAAACACAACTCGTGCCCAGGTGGGTGAACTCATCACCTCAGCTTTTCACTCCAGAGTATCCCCTCCTTATTTCCCTGTAGATGAACTCAGATCCACTCCTCACCTCCACTGGTCATCCAAGCGTCCATTCTGTTCCCCACAGGCCTGGTGGCCCCAGGGAGCTCCCTTGGCCTTTCTCCTGCCCCTCTGCAGCCCGAGGTCGCTACACAAACAGTTCTTGTGTCCCCTCTAAATGACCCCGGGTTTTCTGCTCAATGAATGGCATGACCCGTGCCCACTGCTCATGATTCACCCAACCAAAATCGAGAGCAAATGTTGCTTGGGCTTTAAGAACTTGAAATAACTCTGAAGCAAAAGAAATCACCTTTTTCTTCTGGTTTTTATTTTATTTTTTCATTTTAAGATGCTGGACTTGCCTCTGTGGATGTGTGCTGAGCTCCCACTGCAGGGGACTGTCAGGCCTGAATGGCTGTGAGTTCGTGTTCTTCTCAGTAGGGAATCAGAAATTATTCTTAGACCATAGAATTGTTTTCTGAAACCTTTCCCCTTTCCTCTTTGTTCCTTTGAATTTTTCAGCTGTTCCTGTTGTCACTTCCCCTGCCTGACTTCTGTGCAGCTCCTAGCTGGGAAAAACTGGGAAAACTTAGGGGGTACAGAGGTGGAATTTTTGGCTGGATTTTTCTAACATTTCTAATTTTGCTGAACTTATTTCCCCAGTGAGAAGAGCACGAGCTCACAGCCATGCAGGCCTGACAGTCACTGCGGGAAATCTGACACAGTATTAATAAGTAACCTTTCCTGAGAGCAGTCACCACCCCCAGTCCTCCAGCCTTGTCAATGTTTGCAATGAATGGAGCCAAGTTCTAATCCTTAATCTAAATTTATGTCAGCTTTTGTTAGAAAGATACCGGACAGTAAATCATACAAGAGAATTTAAAAATTGCACAAAGAATAACCGGCCCAGACCAAACCCAACCGCCCCCATCAGTGCTCCACCCCAATTTTGGGGAGAAACAGTGATACAGTTTATAAATACTCTCCTTCCACACTATTCAGTCCTTCACCGCACATCCCCAGAGAGGAGTCCCTCAGACCTTGCTCCCCTGAACACCAGGAGAGCTGGAGTTTCACCCAGATCCCACATTCCCATGGCAGTTAATCCCAGCAGGGAGGCAAAGAGGAAGCCTGCATCCTCTGACATAGCCCACAGCACGGGCAGCACCAGGAGCCCTCCAGGCTCAGACTTCTGGTGCTGAAGCCTCTGGGCTTTGGCTGATCAAACACCACAGCTCTTGGCAAAGATGCCAGGAGAGTCGTGATTCTTCCTGTCCTGAAAGAGAGGAGGAAAAGAAAATTAAGTCGACTGCAGAAGGATTCCAGCTCTCAACTTCTGCTCTGATTCCTCACTCTGGGGTTTTATCCATGACAAGTGACACCAATTCAGAGTGCCCTTTTCCAGCATTTTTATTCCTAACTATTTCAGACATTAAAAGGATGCTCATTTCTCTTATTGTATTCTTTGCTTAATTTTATTAGCGGCATTTTCATCCCAGACCCCACTTGTCAGTTCTTCAATCCTTTAGCACTGGACTTGGCACAAAGGAATACCCGTGGTGCTGCATCACAAGAAATCCCAAAGAGAAACCCCTTCCAAACCTGACGGAGAAAGCTTTCAAGGCACTCCAGAACACAGACAGCTTTTCCTGCCTTGTCAGGCCACACCAATTCTGTCCCATCCACCTGAACTGTGCAGGTGAGGAAAAGGCTTTCCTTGCTCCTCGGGAATCACTGTCTGAGACCACGGATGTCCATCCTGGGCAGCACCTGGAAACAACGTGGGAAAGGCAAAATGAGAGTGTTTTTCTATCAGAAAATTACTACTACTAATAAAAATAATAATCAGAACTTCTGGACAAATTTAGTAACATCACTTTGATATGAGAAATACAGGCCATGCCCATCCTTGTAGCCCAGGTGAAAACAGGAAGGAGAACTAGAGGAAAAGCAGAGTCCCTTATTTGATCTCTGGACACAAACTGAGGCCTTTTCCCTGTGAAACCAAACTCACCCTTCCAGGGTTCCTGAGATCAGCTACGAGGAGGCTTTTGGCACTCCAAGAGCAGCTGGGTCACAGCTGGATGCGGCTTGGGTCTGGGAGACACCGTGCTCCTTCTGGAATTATAGCACGCAAATGCCTGCTCCTGGCCCCAGGCCCGGAGATAAAATCTGTGGGGTTTTTCCCTGTGCAACATTGTTCACCCCTCCCAGGTTCCTGAGATCTGCACAGAGGAGGCTTTGGGCACCCCAAAGGCAGCCAGGGTTACAGGTGGGGGCAGCTTGGGGCTGGGAGAAATCCTCATCCATTTGGAATTTTATCAGGCAGAAACCTGGCTGGGTGCACAGGTCTCTGGACACGACCAGTGGCCCTTTCCCCTGTGAAACAAAACTCACCCTGCCAGGCTCCTGAGACCACTTAGGAGGAGGGGGTTTGACTCTCCAAGAGCAGTCGCAACGAGAGATGCTCACACAGAAGGCCATGCAGAAGAGGAAACGAGCGCACCCGCAGCCCCCCCAAGGCGCGCCCCAACGCCCCCAGACCCGGCACCGCCAGCTCGGGCAGTCCCATAAAGCATCCCCCGCCTCCGCAGCGGCGGGACAGGCGGGGCCCGGGGGTCCCCGGGTCCGCACGGGCAGTCCCCGCGTCCCGGCCGGTCCCGAGGGCCCCGAGGAAACCGAGCGTGCCCGGAGGCGCGGCAGGACGGCAGCGCAGCGCCGCCTGGCGGCGGAGCAGGAGAGCAGCGCCGGGCCCCATGGCAGTATCGGTACCCGTGCGCCCCCTGCTGTCCGCGGCGATGCAGCGCCCGATGCCGAGTTCCACGCCCGTGCCGCCGAGGGAGAGGGGCACCGCTGGCTGGGGCCTCCCCGCCGACACGGACAGAAGCCGAAGCAGAAGCCCCGGTGCCATTGGCGGCCCCTACCCAGCGGGCCGGGCTCCGCACGGGCCCGCGGCCCCGCGCGGTATCGGGTCGTCCCGCTCCCGTCTTCGTCGCACCCGGGCCCTGCTCCTGGCATGAAGCGCGTCACCGCCCCGCGCCGTCCCGGCCCCCGCGCGTCATCGCGTGCGTTCGGCGGCCCGCCCCGGGGGCGGTGCCGGGGGGCGCTACCCGGGGCGGTGCCGGGGCAGTGCCGGGGGCGGCACCGGGGGCGGTGCCGGGGGCGTTCCCGGTCGCCGTGCTGGGGTAGCCCGGGGATCGGTTCGGGAGCGGTTCGGGGGGCGGTGCCGATTGCAGTCCCGGTCACTGTCCCCAGTCCCCGTCCCCAGTCCTGGTCCCGGTCCCAGTCCCCGGTTCCGGTCCCCGATCCTGGTCCCAGTCCCAGTTCCCCGTCCCGGAACCCGATCACGGTCCTGGTCCCAGTCCCCAATCCCGGTCCCGGTCCCTGTCTCCAGTCCCCGTCCCCGATCCCGGTCCCGGTCCCTGTCTCCAGTCCCCGTCCCCGATCCCGGTCCCGGTCCCCTGTCTCCAGTCCCCGTCCCCGATCCCGGTTCCGGTCCCTGTCCCAGGTCCCCGTCCGCGATCCCGGTCCCTGTCCCATTTCCCCGTCCCGGTCCCCGATCCCAGTCCCGGTCCACGTCCCCGATCCCGATTTTTCCCCCCCTTTCACACTGATTTTTTCCCCCGATTTATCAATGATTTTTTTCCCCATTTTTTCCCATTTCTCACTGATATTTCCCCCCATTTTTCAGGATTTTTTCCCCCATTTCTCACTGATTTTTTTTTCCCATTCTTCATGGAGTTTTCCCCCCGTTTTTTCACTGATTTTTCCCCATTTCTCACTGACTTTTTCCCCATTTTCCCCCCATTTCTCACTGATATTTTCCCCCATTTTTCATGGATTTTTTCCAGATTTATCCCCATTTCCCACTGATTTTTCCCCATTTTTCATGGATTTCCCCCCCCCCCCGTTTCTTACTTATGTTTTTCCCCGATTTCTCATTGATTCCCCCCCCCCCCCCCCCCCCCATTTCGCACTGATTTTTTACCCATTTTTCCCCATTTCTCACTGATTTCTTTCGCCATTTTTCATGGAATTTCCCCACCCATTTCTCACTGATTTTTCCCCCATTTCTCACGGATTTTTTCCCCACTTTCCCCCATTTCTCACTGATTTTTTTCCCCATTCTTCAGGGATTTTTTTCCCCATTTCTCACTGATTTTTTCCCCATTTCTCAATTAACTTTTCCCCACTTTTCCCCGTTGCTCACTGATTTGTTCCCCCATTTTTCATGGATTTTTTTCCCCATTTCTCACTGATTTTTCCCCCCCATTCTTCATGATTTACAGGATACTCTATCGTGAATGGAAAGCAATTAAAGGAAGGGGGGAGGTTACCAGCCACCTGGTCAGCTCAGACAGCAGAGCTGCACACGCTTGTGAGAGCCTGTGAATTATAGCAGGACAAGACATTAAATATATTTACTGATTCTAAATATGCATATGCGGTAATACATGCATTTGGAAAACTAGGGGGAAAAAAAGAGGTTTATTAAGCTGCAGAAGAAAGAAGAAAAAAATTGGTTTACAAGGGATGGCAAGCAGTGGATACCAAAAGCTCTAGCCTTACAATTGTTTAAAACAACTTCATTAAAGGAGTCGTTCTGTGCCTTCTTTGGGGTGAGGAAAAAAGGCTGAGGGGGGCTCCGACGTGGTTTGGGGCACCCCAAGGTCCCTGGGAGAGGGAGCCGGGCTGCGCTGGAGGAGCAGGTGAGTCGGGCATGGGGGGGGGTCATGGTGGGTGCCAGAACATTGAGAGGGAGGGGTGGGTGTAGAATGCATGAAAAACAGAACCTTAAAAAATAGCTAAATATAGTCTAAAAGGAATGTTTTATTGGTTTGTGTTTGGCTAGAGGTAGGGTTTTTTTATAGATACTGTAAATAGAAAAGATAAAGAATAAAAATATATAAGCAAATATAAGAAACCAATATATAAATATATTACATTACATTATATTATGTTATGAAAATAGAAATATATAAATATTCAGACTTTAAAAGGAATGTTTTATTGGTTTTTATTTGGTTAGAGGAGGGTTTTTTGAAAATAATATAGGCAAAAATATACAAATATGCAAAAATAGATACTGACATAAAATGATAACTATATATGCATATATAAATATATGTAATTATAAACATAGATAAATATATAGAAATATAAAATACATATATGTAGTATGTAATATAAATAATTTATCGATTTTAAGACGTTATATTAAACAGTATGTTATAATAGAATGTAAATAGCATATAGTATATTAATATACTAGTAAAAAATACATTAAATAGTATATAAATATAGAATACACAATAAAGACATATAAATCTACAGATATAAATATGAAAACTAAATAGAAAAATATATTCAAATATAATTTAAAATAATCGAGTTTTTTGTTTCTATTTGGTTAGAGGCAGAGCTTTTAAAGAAATATTAAAAACTATGAACCTACAAATATATATGGATATAGATAAAATAGAAATAATATTAGTAATATAAATATATGTATATAATGAATAATAAAATAATATTGTATATATGATAAATAGAATAGCAATTAAATTGAATATATGAAATATGTATAGATTATGACTAGAAATTAAATATTAAAAAAATAGATGATTTATATATATAAAAGGTTTTTTTTTTTCATTTGGTCAGAGGCAGGGCATTTTTAGTTTGGGTCGGGGTTTTTTTGAGGTATTCATTGAGAGGATTTTATGATGGGTGGGGACTCTGGTGCTTGGAACTCTCTCCCTTCTCTGTCTGTGAAAATTGGGGGAAACATCCATGAGAAATGGGGGGGAAAATCTGTGAGAGACGGGGAAAAATGGGGAAAAAATCCACGAAAAATAGGGGGAAAAATCCATGAAAAATGGGGGGAAAATCAGTGAGAAATGGGGAAAAAATCAGTGAGAAATGGGGAAAAATCAGGAAAAAAATCCAGGAAAAATGTGGGAAAAAATGCTTGAAAAATGGCGGAAAAAATCAGTGAGAAATGGGGAAAATCAGTCAGAAATGGGTCGTAAATATCAGTGAGAAATGGGGAAAAATCATTGAGAAATGGGGAAAAAACGAGTGAGAAATGGGGAAAAAAACGAGTGAGAAATGGGGAAAAATCAGTTAGAAATGGGTCGTAAATATCAGTGAGAAATGGGGAAAAAATCATTGAGAAATGGGGAAAAAATCATTGAGAAATGGGGGGAAAAATGCATGAAAAATGGGAGGAAAAATCAGAGAGGAATGGGTGCAAAAATCAGTGATAAATGGGGAGAAAATCAGTGATTAATGGGCGGGAAAATGCATGAAAAATGGGGGGAAAAATTCAGAGAGAAATGGGGGCAAATATCAGTGAGAAATGGGGGGGAAAACCGGGAAATATCCATGAAAAATGGGGGGAAAAATCAGGGAGAAATGGGGAAAAATGGGGAAAAAGCAGTGATAAATGGGGGAAAAAATCAGTGAAAAATGGGGAAAAATCAGGAAAAAAATCCAGGAAAAATGCGGGAAAAAATGCATGAAAAATTGGCGAAAAAATCAGGAGAAATGGGGAAAAATCAGTCAGAAATGGGTCGTAAATATCAGTGAGAAATGGGGAAAAAATCATTGAGAAATGGGGAAAAAATCAGTGAGAAATGGAGAAAAATCGGGAAAAATCCAGGAAAATTGCGGGAAAAAATGCATGAAAAATTGGGGCAAAAATCAGAAATGGGGGGGGAAATGCAGGAAAAAATGGGGGGGAAATTTAGAGAGAAATGGGGCCAAAAATCAGTGAGAAATGGGGGGGAAAATGGGGAAATATCCATGAAAATTGGGGGAAACATCCATGAGAAATGGGGGGGAAAATCTGTGAGAGACGGGGAAAAACGGGGAAAAAATCCACGAAAAATAGGGGGAAAAATGCGTGAAAAATGGGGGGAAAATCAGTGAGAAATGGGGAAAAATCAGGAAAAAATCCAGGAAAATTGCGGGAAAAAATGCTTGAAAAATTGGGGAAAAAATCCGAGAGAAATGGGGAATAAATCAGTGAGAAATGGGTCGTAAATATCATTGAGAAATGGGGAAAAAACGAGTGAGAAATGGGGAAAAAACGAGTGAGAAATGGGGAAAAATCAGTTAGAAATGGGTCGTAAATATCAGTGAGAAATGGGGAAAAAATCATTGAAAAATGGGGAAAAAATCAGGGAGAAATGGAGAAAAATTGGGAAAAATCCAGGAAAATTGCGGGAAAAAATGCATGAAAAATTGGGGCAAAAAATCAGAAATGGGGGGGGAAATGCAGGAAAAATGGGGGGAAAATTTAGAGAGAAATGGGGCCAAAATCAGTGAGAAATGGGGGGAAAATGGGGAAATATCCATGAAAATTGGGGGAAACATCCATGAGAAATGGGGGGAAAAATCTGTGAGAGACGGGAAAAATGGGGAAAAAAATCCACGAAAAATAGGGGGAAAAATGCGTGAAAAATGGGGGGAAAATCAGTGAGAAATGGGGAAAAAAACGAGTGAGAAATGGGGAAAAATCAATGAGAAATGGGGGGGTAAAAATCAGTGAGAAATGGGGAAAAATCAGGAAAAAATCCAGGAAAATTGCGGGAAAAAATGCTTGAAAAATTGGGGAAAAATCCGAGAGAAATGGGGAATAAATCAGTGAGAAATGGGGGGAAAAATGCATGAAAAATGGGGGAAAAATCATTGAGAAATGGGGCAAAAATCAGTGATAAATGGGGAAAAAATCAGTGATTAATGGGCGGAAAAATGCATGAAAAATGTTGGAAAAAATCCGAGAGAAATGGGGGCAAAAATCAGTGAGAAATGGGGGGAAAGTCGGGAAAAAATCCACGCAAAATGGGTGGAAAAATCCATGAAAAATGGAGGAAAAAGAATCAGTGAGAAATGGGGGGGGGGGGGGGGAAATCAGTGAGAAATGGGGGAAAATGGGGAAATCATCAGTGAGAAACGGGGAAAAAGGGGGAAAAAATCCATGAAAAATGAGGGAAATAATCAGTGAGAAACAGGGGAAAAAAAATCAATGAGAAATGGGGAGAAATTGGGGACAAAATCAGCGAGAAATGGGTGAAAATCAATGGTAAATGGGGGTAAAGTCGATGAAAAATGGGGGAATATTCAGTGAGAAATGGGGGGGAAAAAATCAGTGAGTAATGGGGGAAAAATGGGGAAAAAATCCATGAGAAATGGGGGAAAATTGGGGACAAAATCAGCGAGAAATGGGTGAAAAATCAATGGTAAATGGGGGTAAAGTCGATGAAAAATGGGGGAATATTCAGTGAGAAATGGGGGGAAAAAAATCAGTGAGTAATGGGGGAAAAATGGGGAAAGAATCCATGAAAAATGTGTGGAAAAAATCAGTTAGAAATGGGGGGAAAAATCAGTGAGAAATGGGGGGGAAATCATCAGTGAGAAACGGGGAAAAAGGGGGAAAAAATCCATGAAAAATGAGGGAAATAATCAGTGAGAAACAGGGGAAAAAAATCAATGAGAAATGGGAGAAATTGGGGACAAAATCAGCGAGAAATGGGTGAAAAATCAATGGTAAATGGGGGGTAAAGTCGATGAAAAATGGGGGAATATTCAGTGAGAAATGGGGGGAAAAAAATCAGTGAGTAATGGGGGAAAAATGGGGAAAAAATCCATGAGAAATGGGGGAAAAATGGGGAAAAAATCCATGAGAAATGGGTGAAAAATCAATGGTAAATGGGGGTAAAGTCGATGAAAAATGGGGGAATATTCAGTGAGAAATGGGGGGAAAAAAATCAGTGAGTAATGGGGGAAAAATGGGGAAAGAATCCATGAAAAATGGGTGGAAAAAATCAGTTAGAAATGGGGGAAAAATCAGTGAGAAATGGGGGGGAAAAATCAGTGAGAAATGGGGGAAAAAAATCGGTGAGAAATGGGGAAAAAATATTTGAAAAATTGGGAAAAAAAATCATTGAGAAATGGGGGAAAAAAATTAGTGAGAAATGGGGAAAATTTGGGAAAAAATCCAAGAAAATTGCGGGGAAAAAAATCAGTGAGAAATGGGGGAAAAATGCATGAAAAATGGGGGGAAATATCAGAGAGAAATGGGGAAAAAATCAATAAAAAATGGCGGGAAAAATCAGATCGGTGATCGATAGCTAATGCATGCCTATGGATTAGATCGGCGATCGATTGATCGCGCCTGCCGATCGATTAGATCGGCGATCGATTGATCGCGCCTGCCGATCGATTATATCGGCGATCGATAGCTAATGCCTGCCGATCGATTAGATCGGCGATCGATTGATCGCGGCTGCCGATCGATTAGATCGGCGATCGATTGATCGCGCCTGCCGATCGATTAGATCGGCGATCGATTGATCGCGCCTGCCGATCGATTAGATCGGCGATCGATTGCTAATGCCTGCCGATCGATTAGATCGGCGATCGATTGATCGCGCCTGCCGATCGATTAGATCGGCGATCGATTGATCGCGCCTGCCGATCGATTATATCGGCGATCGATTGCTAATGCCTGCCGATCGATTATATCGGCGATCGATTGCTAATGCCTGCCGATCGATTAGATCGGCGATCGATTGATCGCGCCTGCCGATCGAGTATATCGGCGATCGATTGCTAATGCCTGCCGATCGATTAGATCGGCGATCGATTGATCACGACTACCGATCGATTATATCGGCGATCGATTGATCGCGCCTGCCGATCGATTAGATCGGCGATCGATTGCTAATGCCTGCCGATCGATTAGATCGGCGATCGATTTCCAATGCCTGCCGATCGATTAGATCGGCGATCGATTGCTAATGCCTGCCGATCGATTGCTAATGCACACTATTTGCACACTCCTTGCACACCCTTTGCACTCATACAGAGGCAGGAGGTTTCTCAGTTCTGGTCGCGGTTTTTTGGGGCGTTCATTCCGGGGGATTTCCTCAAGGATTGGGACACTCCTTGATTCCATCCCTTGCCTGTCTCCCAAGCGCCACCCTGTGGGCAGAGCGCGGTACTGCGCGCGTGCCTCTCCCAAGATGGCGGCTCGGGTGTCGCTCCCCGACCTTCTAACTCTGGCTGCAAAAGGAGGGTGGCACAGCAAGGAGCCCGCTCGCTCTAGTGGGATGCCTGCGCACGACGCCGACACCGATCCCACGGGTGCGATTTTCGGCGGCGTTTCCAATCGTGCGGACATCTCCTTCAGCCCGCTTCGGCCCGGGGAAGAGGGGCGGGGCCGCCAGCGATGGTCCCGGCGCAGCCCGGGCAGGCTCGGGGCGGAGCCGGGGCTTGGCGAGGCGGGGCACGGAGGTCCCGGGGACGGGACCGGGCGGGGCCGGGGCGGTGCTTTAGGGGCGGTCCCCAGTGGTCCCGGGCGGCACCGGGGGCGGGGCCGGGTGATCCCGGAGCGGTACCGAGCTGTGCTGGGGACGGTGCTGCAGGGGCGGTGCCGGGCCCGCCTCAGGGTGATTGAATGCCCAGAAATCGCCTCCTCTGCCCCGTGCTCACACTGAGCTGCGGGCTGCAGCGTGCTGTCGGAGCTCCGCACACAGCACGGATTTGGGCTTCCCCTCCTCTCAAACCCTCTCCCCCTTCTTCCTCCTCCTCATCTTCCTCTTTGTCCTCTGTTACTGCTGAGGCTCTGGAAAGAACTGAAATTCTGCAGGGAGAGATGTCCTCTCGTGGCCCCAGGGACTGCCTCGGCACGGGCCACGAGCGCCTCCGGCCCCTGCCTTCTCCTGCTTGAAAAGATCACCTGGAGCCCGAGCTCGGGGGGGTGAAATCAGCTGAAATCCAGGTAACTCTGTCAAGTGCCCCCCAGGGACATCGGCGGGGCTGGGGGATGAGGGTTTGAAACAGCAAATTCTTTGGAATATACACCTGTCCCTGTGCCGATGCTGCTGAGCTTCCTGCCACAGTATATCCCCACTCCATGAGGCGCTGTGAGGTTATGGCAGTGGGAATTGAGCAGGGAATTCGGGGCTATGGGCATAATTCACGGGAGCTAGCAAAGCTGACAGCCAACCCCAAATCGGGGCACAGCACAGAGAACAATCTGTGTGCTGCCCTGTCAGCTCAAGCTCCTGGGCTGGGAAGTATTGGGAGTTAAATGTATGGAATTACACAAATCACAGCAACTGGCATCACCCAGAGGGACAATCCAAGGCCCAAACAATTCCTCCACAGTCCACTCTGGGAAAAACACCCTGTGCCTGCCAGGAGCTCTGACCCTGCTTTTCCTACCAGCTCCTGAGCAGTGTCAGGGCCACCACGACGCCTTTAAAATCCAGATAAACCCCAAATCCTACACAGTGAATAATCCAAAGAAAGTACTGAATTGTTGTCATTAAAAGCTCAAAACTCATTAAGAATTCTATGACAACAGTGTAATGGACTCCCAGGAACCTCATGAATGCTCTCGGTTTCATTTTTGTGTATTTTTACTCCCTCATTTGGCAGCTTGTAAAACTTATCCTGGAATTCAGAGGTCAAGCAGGATCGACTTTGGATTGACCTTCACCTCTGTTCCCACTTTGTGCAAACACAACTCGTGCCCAGGTGGGTGAACTCATCACCTCAGCTTTTCACTCCAGAGTATCCCCTCCTTATTTCCCTGTAGATGAACTCAGATCCACTCCTCACCTCCACTGGTCATCCAAGCGTCCATTCTGTTCCCCACAGGCCCTGGTGGCCCCAGGGAGCTCCCTTGGCCTTTCTCCTGCCCCTCTGCAGCCCGAGGTCGCTACACAAACAGTTCTTGTGTCCCCTCTAAATGACCCCGGGTTTTCTGCTCAATGAATGGCATGACCCGTGCCCACTGCTCATGATTCACCCAACCAAAATCGAGAGCAAATGTTGCTTGGGCTTTAAGAACTTGAAATAACTCTGAAGCAAAAGAAATCACCTTTTTCTTCTGGTTTTTATTTTTATTTTTTCATTTAAGATGCTGGACTTGCCTCTGTGGATGTGTGCTGAGCTCTCACTGCAGGGGACTGTCAGGCCTGAATGGCTGTGAGTTCGTGTTCTTCTCAGTAGGGAATCAGAAATTATTCTTAGACCATAGAATTGTTTTCTGAAACCTTTCCCCTTTCCTCTTTGTGCCTTTGAATTTTTCAGCTGTTCCCTGTTGTCACTTCCCCTGCCTGACTTCTGTGCAGCTCCTAGCTGGGAAAAACTGGGAAAACTTAGGGGGTACAGAGGTGGAATTTTTGGCTGGATTTTTCTAACATTTCTAATTTTGCTGAACTTATTTCCCCAGTGAGAAGAGCACGAACTCACAGCCATGCAGGCCTGACAGTCACTGCGGGAAATCTGACACAGTATTAATAAGTAACCTTTCCTGAGAGCAGTCACCACCCCAGTCCTCCAGCCTTGTCAAATGTTTGCAATGAATGGAGCCAAGTTCTAATCCTTAATCTAAATTTATGTCAGCTTTTGTTAGAAAGATACCGGACAGTAAATCATACAAGAGAATTTAAAAATTGCACAAAGAATAACCGGCCCAGACCAAACCCAACCGCCCCCATCAGTGCTCCACCCCAATTTTGGGAGAAACAGTGATACAGTTTATAAATACTCTCCTTCCACACTATTCAGTCCTTCACCGCACATCCCCAGAGAGGAGTCCCTCAGACCTTGCTCCCCTGAACACCAGGAGAGCTGGAGTTTCACCCAGATCCCACATTCCCATGGCAGTTAATCCCAGCAGGGAGGCAAAGAGGAAGCCTGCATCCTCTGACATAGCCCACAGCACGGGCAGCACCAGGAGCCCTCCAGGCTCAGACCTCTGGTGCTGAAGCCTCTGGGCTTTGGCTGATCAAACACCACAGCTCTTGGCAAAGATGCCAGGAGAGTCGTGATTCTTCCTGTCCTGAAAGAGAGGAGGAAAAGAAAATTAAGTCGACTGCAGAAGGATTCCAGCTCTCAACTTCTGCTCTGATTCCTCACTCTGGGGTTTTATCCATGACAAGTGACACCAATTCAGAGTGCCCTTTTCCAGCATTTTTATTCCTAACTATTTCAGATATTAAAAGGATGCTCATTTCTCTTATTGTATTCTTTGCTTAATTTTATTAGCGGCATTTTCATCCCAGACCCCACTTGTCAGTTCTTCAATCCTTTAGCACTGGACTTGGCACAAAGGGATACCCGTGGTGCTGCATCACAAGAAATCCCAAAGAGAAACCCCTTCCAAACCTGACGGAGAAAGCTTTCAAGGCACTCCAGAACACAGACAGCTTTTCCTGCCTTGTCAGGCCACACCAATTCTGTCCCATCCACCTGAACTGTGCAGGTGAGGAAAAGGCTTTCCTTGCTCCTCGGGAATCACTGTCTGAGACCACGGATGTCCATCCTGGGCAGCACCTGGAAACAACGTGGGAAAGGCAAAATGAGAGTGTTTTCTATCAGAAAATTACTACTACTAATAAAAATAATAATCAGAACTTCTGGACAAATTTAGTAACATCACTTTGATATGAGAAATACAGGCCATGCCCATCCTTGTAGCCCAGGTGAAAACAGGAAGGAGAACTAGAGGAAAAGCAGAGTCCCTTATTTGATCTCTGGACACAAACGGAGGCCTTTTCCCTGTGAAACCAAACTCACCCTTCCAGGGTTCCTGAGATCAGCTACGAGGAGGCTTTTGGCACTCCAAGAGCAGCTGGGTCACAGCTGGATGCGGCTTGGGTCTGGGAGACACCGTGCTCCTTCTGGAATTATAGCACGCAAATGCCTGCTCCTGGCCCCAGGCCCGGAGATAAAATCTTAATCTGTGGGGTTTTTCCCTGTGCAACATTGTTCACCCCTCCCAGTTCCTGAGATCTGCACAGAGGAGGCTTGGGCACCCAAAGGCAGCCAGGGTTACAGGTGGGGGCAGCTTGGGGCTGGGAGAAATCCTCATCCATTTGGAATTTTATCAGGCAGAAACCTGGCTGGGTGCACAGGTCTCTGGACACGACCAGTGGCCCTTTCCCCTGTGAAACAAAACTCACCCTGCCAGGCTCCTGAGACCACTTAGGAGGAGGGGTTTGACTCTCCAAGAGCAGTCGCAACGAGAGATGCTCACACAGAAGGCCATGCAGAAGAGGAAACGAGCGCACCCGCAGCCCCCCAAGGCGCGCCCCAACGCCCCAGACCCGGCACCGCCAGCTCGGGCAGTCCCATAAAGCATCCCCCGCCTCCGCAGCGGCGGGACAGGCGGGGCCCGGGGTCCCCGGGTCCGCACGGGCAGTCCCCGCGTCCCGGCCGGTCCCGAGGGCCCCGAGGAAACCGAGCGTGCCCGGAGGCGCGGCAGGACAGCAGCGCAGCGCCGCCTGGCGGCGGAGCAGGAGAGCAGCGCCGGGCCCCATGGCAGTATCGGTACCCGTGCGCCCCCTGCTGTCCGCGGCGATGCAGCGCCCGATGCCGAGTTCCACGCCCGTGTCGCCGAGGGAGAGGGGCACCGCTGGCTGGGCCTCCCCGCCGACACGGACAGAAGCCGAAGCAGAAGCCCCCGGTGCCATTGGCGGCCCCTACCCAGCGGGGCCGGGCTCCGCACGGGCCCGCGGCCCCGCGCGGTATCGGGTCGTCCCGCTCCCGTCTTCGTCGCACCCGGGCCCTGCTCCTGGCATGAAGCGCGTCACCGCCCCGCGCCGTCCCGCCCCCCGCGCGTCATCGCGTGCGTTCGGCGGCCCGCCCCGGGGGCGGTGCCGGGGGCGCTACCCGGGGCGGTGCCGGGGCAGTGCCGGGGGCGGCACCGGGGGCGGTGCCGGGGGCGTTCCCAGGTCGCCGTGCCGGGGTAGCCCGGGGAGCGGTTTCCGGGAGCGGTTCCGGGGGGCGGTGCCGATTGCAGTCCCGGTCACTGTCCCCAGTCCCCGTCCCCAGTCCTGGTCCCGGTCCCAGTCCCCGGTTCCGGTCCCCGATCCTGGTCCCAGTCCCAGTTCCCCGTCCCGGAACCCGATCACGGTCCTGGTCCCAGTCCCCAATCCCGGTCCTGGTCCCTGTCTCCAGTCCAGTCCCCAATCCCGGTCCCGGTCCCTGTCTCCAGTCCCCGTCCCCGATCCCGGTTCCGGTCCCTGTCCCAGGTCCCCGTCCGCGATCCCGGTCCCTGTCCCATTTTCCCCGTCCCGGTCCCCGATCCCAGTCCCGGTCCACGTCCCCGATCCCGATTTTTCCCCCCCTTTCACACTGATTTTTCCCCCGATTTATCAATGATTTTTTTTCCCATTTTTTCCCATTTCTCACTGATATTTCCCCCCATTTTTCAGGGATTTTTTCCCCCATTTCTCACTGATTTTTTTTCTCCCATTCTTCATGGAGTTTTCCCCCGTTTTTCACTGATTTTTCCCCATTTCTCACTGACTTTTTCCCCATTTTCCCCCATTTCTCACTGATATTTTCCCCATTTTTCATGGATTTTTTCCAGATTTATCCCATTTCCCACTGATTTTTCCCCATTTTTCATGGATTTCCCCCCCCCCGTTTCTTACTTATGTTTTTCCCCGATTTCTCATTGATTTCCCCCCCCCCCCCCCCCCCCCCCCCCCCCCACCCCCATTTCGCACTGATTTTTTACCCATTTTTCCCCATTTCTCACTGATTTCTTTCGCCATTTTTCATGGAATTTCCCCACCCATTTCTCACTGATTTTTCCCCCATTTCTCACGGATTTTTTCCCCACTTTCCCCCATTTCTCACTGATTTTTTTCCCCATTCTTCAGGGATTTTTTTCCCCATTTCTCACTGATTTTTTCCCCATTTCTCAATTAACTTTTCCCCACTTTTCCCCGTTGCTCACTGATTTGTTCCCCCATTTTTCATGGATTTTTTTCCCCATTTCTCACTGATTTTTCCCCCCCCATTCTTCATGATTTACAGGATACTCTATCGTGAATGGAAAGCAATTAAAGGAAGGGGGGAGGTTACCAGCCACCTGGTCAGCTCAGACAGCAGAGCTGCACACGCTTTGTGAGAGCCTGTGAATTATAGCAGGACAAGACATTAAATATATTTACTGATTCTAAATATGCATATGCGGTAATACATGCATTTGGAAAACTAGGGGGAAAAAAAGAGGTTTATTAAGCTGCAGAAGAAAGAAGAAAAAAATTGGTTTACAAGGGATGGCAAGCAGTGGATACCAAAAGCTCTAGCCTTACAATTGTTAAAACAACTTCATTAAAGGAGTCGTTCTGTGCCTTCTTTGGGTGAGGAAAAAAGGCTGAGGGGGGCTCCGACGTGGTTTGGGGCACCCCAAGGTCCCTGGGAGAGGGAGCCGGGCTGCGCTGGAGGAGCAGGTGAGTCGGGCATGGGGGGGGGTCATGGTGGGTGCCAGAACATTGAGAGGGGAGGGGTGGGTGTAGAATGCATGAAAAACAGAACCTTAAAAATAGCTAAATATAGTCTAAAAGGAATGTTTTATTGGTTTGTGTTTGGCTAGAGGTAGGGTTTTTTTATAGATACTGTAAATAGAAAAGATAAAGAATAAAAATATATAAGCAAATATAAGAAACCAATATATAAATATATTACATTACATTATATTATGTTATGAAAATAGAAATATATAAATATTCAGACTTTAAAAGGAATGTTTTATTGGTTTTTATTTGGTTAGAGGAGGGTTTTTTGAAAATAATATAGGCAAAAATATACAAATATGCAAAAATAGATACTGACATAAAATTATTATAACTATATATGCATATATATATGTAAGTATAAATCTATAGAAATAAATATAAATATAAAATACATGTATGTAGTATGTAATAGAAATAATTTATCGATTTTAATATGTTATATTAAATAGTATGTTATAATAGAATGTAAATAGCATCTAGTATATTAATGTACTAGTAAAAACTACATTAAATAGTATATAAATATAGAATACACAATATAGACATATAAATCTACAGATATAAATATGAAAACTAAATAGAAAAATATATTCAAATATAATTTAAAATAATCGAGTTTTTTGTTTCTATTTGGTTAGAGGCAGAGCTTTTAAAGAAATAATATTAAAAACTATGAACCTACAAATATAAATGGATATAGATAAAATAGAAATAATATTAGTAATATAAATCTATGTATATAATGAATAATAAAATAATATTGTATATATGATAAATAGAATAGCAATTAAATTGAATATATGAAATATGTATAGATTATGACTAGAAATTAAATATTAAAAAATAGATGATTTATATATATAAAAGGTATTTTTTTCATTTGGTCAGAGGCAGGGCATTTTTAGTTTGGGTCGGGGTTTTTTTGGGGCGTTCATTGAGAGGATTTTATGACGGGTGGGGACTCTGGTGCTTGGAACTCTCTCCCTTCTCTGGCTGTCCCTGACAGGGCGGCAGTGCCGGGCTGAGTTGGGCGGCAGTGCTGCCGCCGTGTGGACACAGGCGGGTACTGCACCGTGCCCCTCTCAGGATGGCGGAAGGGCCCGCGGGCCGGGACCCAGCCGTGCGGCAGCGCTCAAGATGGCGGCCTCTCTAGGACCCCGGCGGATAGGCGTCTACGTAAAACGCCTGCCCGCGCCTGCCGGCGCCCTCACGCCCGCGGCACCGGGGACCGCGCGGCCCTTGTCGGCACGCTCTGACACGTCCGGGAAAATTGTCGGCGAGCGGATCGGCGTCGGCGATGTAATCAGGCATCTTATGCCTACACACCGGGGTCCTGATTTTTTCCCGCCCTTTTCTGCCGCCATTTTTGGCAGGTCAGGCGGGGTGCCTCCCGAGCCGCCATTTTGAGAGTCCCGACACACTCAAGATGGCGGCCTCTCTAGGACCCCGGCGGATAGGCGTCTACATAAAACGCCTGCCCGCGCCCGCTGCGCCCTCACGCTCGCGGCACCGCGGACCGCGCGGCCCTTGTCGGCACGCTCTGAAACGTCCGGGAAAATTGTCGGCGAGCGGATCGGCGTCGGCGATGTAATCAGGCATCTTATGCCTACACACCGGGGTCCTGATTTTTTCCCGCCCTTTCTGCCGCCATTTTTGGCAGGTCAGCCGGGGTGCCGCCCGAGAAGCCATTTTTAGAGTCCCGACACGCTCAAGATGGCGGCCGCATTGGGACCCCGGCGGATAGGCGTTTACATAAAACGCCTGCCCGCGTTCGCCGGCATAAAAATAAATATGCATAAATATAAACATTGACATAAACATGCACAAACGTAAACCTGCATAGATATAAACATAAACATAAACATAAACCTAAAGATAAACATAAACATAAACATAAACATGCAAAACAATAAATATAAATATAAATATAAATATAAATATAAATATAAATATAAATATAAATATAAATATAAATATAAATATAAATATAAATATAAATATAAATATAA
Source organism: Sturnus vulgaris (assembly GCF_052056855.1). NCBI lineage: Eukaryota > Metazoa > Chordata > Aves > Passeriformes > Sturnidae > Sturnus > Sturnus vulgaris. The sequence goes on from NW_028276138.1 coordinate 25,903, forward strand.
TTAGAAATAGAAATACAAACATTAATAAAATCAGTGAGAAATGGGGTAAAATCAGTGAGAAATGGGGGGGAAAAACCATGAAAAATGATGGAAAAATCAGAGAGAAATGGGGGAAAAATCGGTGAGGAATGGGGAAAAAGATCAACGAAAAATTGGGAAAAATCAGTCAGAAGTGGGGGATAAAAATCAGTGAGAAATGGGGGGAAAAGTCGGTGAGAAATGGGGAAAAAATCAGTGATTAATGGGCGGGAAAATGCATGAAAAATGGGGGGAATAATTCAGAGAGAAATGGGGGCAAATATCAGTGAGAAATGGGGGGGAAAATCAGGAAATATCCATGAAAATTGGGGGAAACATCCATGAAAAATGGCGGAAAAAATCAGTGAGAAATGGGGAAAAATGGGGAAAAAGGAGTGATAAATGGGGGAAAAAATCAGTGAGAAATGGGGAAAAATGGGGAAAAAATCCACGAAAAATGGGTGGAAAAATCCATGAAAAATCAACGGAAAAATCAGTGAGAAATGGGGGATAAAAATCAGTGAGAAATGGGGGGAAAATGGGGAAAAACATCAGTGAGAAATGGGGAAAAAAAATCTTTGATAAATTGGGGCAAAAATCATTGAGAAATGGGGAAAAAAATCAGTGAGAAATGGGGAAAATTTGGGAAAAATCAACGAAAATTGCGGGATAAAATGCTTGAAAAATTGGGGAAAAAAATCCGAGAGAAAATCCCCGGGAATCCCCGGGAAAATCCCCCCGGAATCCCCGAGAAAATCCCCCGGAATTCCCCGGGAAAATCCCCCTGAATTCCCCGAAAAACTCATCCCGGAATCCCCGTGATAATCCGTCCGCTATCCCCGAGAAAATCCCCCAGGAATCCCCCAGAAAATCTCCCCGAAATCCCCGGGATAATCTCCCCGGAATCGCCGAGAAAATCCCTCGGAATTCCCCGGGGAAATCAACCCGGAATCCCCGGGAAAATCCCCCAGGAAAATCCCCGGGATAATCACCCCGGAATCCCCTGGAATATCCCCTAGGAATCCCCGAGAAAATCCCCCCGGAATTCGCCGGGAAAATCCCCCCGGAATCCCCGAGAAAATCCCCCCAGATTCCCCGGAAAATCCCCCCGGAATCCCCGAGAAAATCCCCCGGAATCCCCTGAAAATCCCTCGGAATCCCCGAGAAAATTCACCCGGAATCCCCGAGAAAATCCCCCCGGAATTCCTCGGGAAAATCGTCCCGGAATCCACGAGAAAATCCCCCGGAAATCCCCGAGAAAATCCCCCGGAGTCCCCGGGAAAATCAACCCGGAGTCCGATGGAAAATCCCCCCAGAATCCCCGAGAAAATCCCCCGGAATTCCCCTAGAAAATCCCCCCGGACTCCCCGACAAATTTTCCCCGGAATCTCCGGGAAAATAGCCCCCGGAATCCCCGAGAAAATCCCCCCGGAATCCACGCGAAAATCCCCCAGAAATCCCTGTGAAAGCCCCCCCGGAATCCCCAAGAAAATCTCCCCGGAATCCCCGACAAAATCCGCCCGTAATACTCGGGAAAATATGCCCGGAATCCCCTGGAAAAACCCCCCGGAATCCCCTGGATAATCCCCCCGGAATCCCCGATGAAATCCCCCCGGAATCCACGCGAAAATCCCCCAGAAATCCCTGTGAAAGCCCCCCCGGAATCCCCAAGAAAATATCCCCAGAATCCCCGAGAAAATTCGCCCGTAATACTCGGGAAAATATGCCCGGAATGCCCTGGAAAATCCCCCCGAATCCCCGACAAAATCCCCCCGGAATCCCCGGGAAAATCCCCTGGAATTACCAGGGAAAATCCCCCCGCAATCCCAGGGAAAATCCCCCCAGAATCCCCGCGAAAATCGGCCCCGAATCCCCTGGAAAATTCCCCCAGAATCCCCGGAAAATCCCCCCGGAATCCCCGGGAAAATCCTCCCGGAATCCCCGAGAAAATCCCCCCGGAATTCCCCGGGGAAATCCCCACGGAATCCCCGAGAAAACCCCCCCGAAATACTCGGGAAAATCCCCCAGAAATCCCCGAGAAAATCCACCCGGTATCTCCAGGAAAATCCTCCCGAAATCCTCGAGAAAATCCCCCCCGGAATCCACGTGAAAATCCCCCCGGATTCCCCTGGAAAATCGCCCCGGAAAACCCGAGAAATTCTTCCAGGAATTCCCTGGGAAAATCCCTCCGGAATCCCCGAGGAAATCGCCCCGGAAACCCCGGGAAAATCCTCCAGATATCCTCGAGAAAATCCCCCCGGATTCCCCGGGAAAATCCCCCCGGACTCCCCGAGAAATTCCTCCCGGAATCCCCGGGAAAATCCCCCCGGAATCCGCGAGAAAATCCCCCCGGAATCCTCGGAAAATGCCCCCCGAATCCCCGGGATACTCACCCCGAGATCCCCGGGAAAATCCCCTGGAATTACCAGGGAAAATCCCCCCGCAATCCCAGGGAAAATCCCCCCAGAATCCCCGCGAAAATCGGCCCCGAATCCCCTGGAAAATTCCCCCAGAATCCCCGGAAAATCCCCCCGGAATCCCCGGGAAAATCCCCCCGGAATCCCCGAGAAAATCCCCCCGGAATTCCCCGGGAAAATCCCCCGGGAATCCCCGAGAAAATCCCCCCGCAATCCCAGGGAAAATCCCCCCGGAATTCCTCGGGAAAATCGTCCCGGAATCCACGAGAAAATCCCCCGGAAATCCCCGACAAAATCCTCCCGGAATACTCGGGAAAATCCCCCCGGAATCCCCGGGGAAATCCCCACGGAATCCCCGAGAAAATCCCCCCGAAATACTCGGGAAAATCCCCCCGGAATCCCCGAGAAAATCCACCCGGAATCCCCTGGAAAATCCACCGGGAATTCCCCGGGAAATTCCTCGCTGAAACCCCTGGAAAATCCCCCCGGAATCCCGGAGAAAATCTCCCCGGAATTCCCGAGAAAATCCGCCCCAAATCCCCGGAAAATCTCCACGGAATCCCCGGAAAATCCCCCCGGAATCCCCTGGATAATCCCCCGGGAATCCCCTGGAAAATCCCCCCGGAATCCCCGATAAAATCCCGCTGGAATCGCCGAGAAAATCCCCCCGGAATTCCCCGGGAAAATCAACCCGTAATCCGATGGAAAATCATCCCGGAATCCCCGACAAAATCCCTGCGGAATCCCCGACAAAATCCCTGCGGAATCCCCGAGAAAATACCCCCGGACTCCCCGGGATAATCCCCCCAGAATCCCCGGGATAATCCCCCCGGAATCCCCGAGAAAATATGCCCGGAATCCCCGAGAAAATCCTCCCGGAATCCCCGGGATAATCCCCCCGGAATCCCCGAGAAAATATGCCCGGAATCCCCTGGAAAATCCAGCCGGAATCCCCGAGAAAATCCCCCGGAAAATCCCCCCGGAATCCCCGGGCAAATCTCCCCGGACTCCCCGAGAAAATCCCCCCGGAATTCCGCGGGAAAATCCCCCCGGAATCCCCGAGAAAAACCTCCCGGAATCCCCGCGAAAATAGCCCCAGACTCCCCGGCATAATCCCCACGAAATCCCCTGGAAAATCCCCCCGGAATTCCCGGGAAAATCCCCCCGGTATCGCCGAGAAAATCCCCTAGAATTCCCCGGGATAATCCCCCCGGCATCTCCTGGAAAATCCCCCCGGAATCCCCGAGAAAATCCCCCCGGAATCGCCGGAATAATCCCCTGGAATTCCCCGGGAAAATCATCCCGGAATCCCCGAGAATATCCCCCCGGTATCGCCGAGAAAACCCCCCCGGAATTCCTCGTAAAATCCCCCCGGAATCCCCGGGAAAATCCCTCCGGACTCCCCGAAAAAATCCCCCGGAATCCCCGAGAAAATCCCCCGGAATTTCCCGGGAAAATCACCCCGGAATCCCCGAGAAAATTCTCCCGAAATACTCGGCAAAATCCCCCAGGAATCCACGGAAAATTCTCCGGAATCCAGGAGAAAATACCCCGGAATCCCCATGAAAATCCCCCCGGAATCTGCGAGAAAATCCCCCGGAATCCCCGCGAATATCCCCCCGGAATCCCCGGGAAAATCCCCATGAATTCCCCGGGAAAATAATCTCGGAATCCCCGAGAAAATCTCCCCGGAATCACCGAGATAATGGCCCCGGAATACCCGAGAACATCCCCCGGAATTGCCCGAGAAAATCATCCCGTAATCCCCGAGGAAATCCCCCCGGAACACTCGGGAAAATCCCCCCGGAATTCCTCGTAAAATCACCCCGGATACCCCGGGAAAATCCCTCCGGACTCCCCGAAAAATTCCCCCCGGAATACTCGGGAAAATCCCCCCGGAATCCCCGAGAAAATCCACCCGGAATCCCCTGGAAAATCCACCGGGAATTCCCCGGGAAATTCCTCGCTGAAACCCCTGGAAAATCCCCCCGGAATCCCGGAGAAAATCCCCCCGGAATTCCCCGGGAATATCCCCTCGGAATCCCCGGGAAAATCCCCCCGGACTCCCCGAAAAAATCCCCCCGGAATACTCGGGAAAATCCCCCCGGAATACTCGGGAAAATCCTCCCGGAATTCCCGAGAAAATCCCCCGGAATTCCCTGAGAAAATCGCCCCGGAATCCCAGTGAAAATCCCCCCGGAATCCCCGTGAAAATCCCCCCGGAATCCCCGGGAAAATCCCCCAGCAATGCCCTGGAAAATCCCCCAGGTATCCCCGATAAAATCCCCCTGGAATCCCCTGGAAAATCCCCCTGGAATCGCGGGGAAAATCCCCCCGGATTTCCCGGGAAAAATCCCCCCGGAATCCCCGATAAAATCTCCCCGGAATCCCTGAGAAAATCCCCCCGGAATCCGCGAGAAAATATGCCCAGAATCCCCGATAAAATCCCCCCGGAATCCCCGGGAATATCCCCCAGGAATCCCCGATAAAATCCCCCCGGAATCCCCCAGTAAATCCCCCCGGAATCCCCCAGTAAATCCCCCCGGAATCCCCGACAAAATCCCCCCGGAATTCCCGAGAAAATCCCCCCGGAATCCCCGGAAAATCCCCGCGGAATTCCGGTCCATTTCTGTAGGAGAATAGTTTGTAAGGATAGTGCAGAAGGCACTAGTTGCCAACGAGTTACAGCTGTAGTGATTAGCAAGGAGTGGAAACAGCCTTGCCTGCCCAGTGAGGCTGGTTGTTATAAAAGCGTGGGTCAGCTGGCTGCCAGTTTCACTAAGCACAGCTCCAGCTGGAGGTGCAGAGCCTGCTGCAGTGTGGGCTGGAGCCTGCTGGCTGTGCTGCGAGGAGGAAGGGACACGTGGCCGTGCAAGGGATGGACAAGGTGAGAGGATGCTGTGTGTGGGACAGACAGGCTCAGGTGGCTGGGGAAGGGACAGGCTGGGGTTTAGCCAGTCGTACAGAGGAGAGGAGGAGTCGGGGCTGTGTGGAGCTGCCTGTGAGAAAAGGAGTCAGAGTTGCCTCAAAGAAATCTGTGGAGAGAAGGCATGAAAAGTGTGTAATGAAAGACTAATGTTGGTGCCTGTCATGTCTGTCTTGATATAATTGCTACACGTTTTCTCGGAATGCTTGAATTTAGACATAAAATGAAAACTTTATTGTAAGAAAGGAATGCATTTCTCACCAAAGTGGTGTAGGGTGGGGGATCACAACTCCCAGATGGCCTGGAAGCGGAACGGCCACAGGGGTTACTGTAACTGGGCCTCCAGTACCAAAGCCCCAGTGGGTTTAAAGGCTAGAGCTGGGCTGGGATTAGCACGGGCTATGCAGCTGGGCTCATGCACAGGTCTGTCAGCACTCCTACCCGAGGACAGTCCCTCACCTAGGGAGAGGTTCTAGGCCTGGAGATGAGGCTGAGTTTGGGAAGGGTGATGAGGACATGGTTAGGGAGGGATGTAAATGCATATCAAAAGACTTAATTTTGAGGGGTGGCAAGCATTAGCTATAAACCAGGAAGTATTTACAGCTAAAGGCTGGAGGTGGGGGCTGTCTGAGGAGGACAGGACTGTTTAAGGCTGAAGTTGGAAGAGAAACCTTGGTGAAGCTTTTGCGTTAGAAACGGCCTCACCTGCCAAATCAGATTTTTGTCTTCAGGATTGCATGAGTGAGGATGCCACAGCCAAGGAAAAGGTTCAGGTTTGGGAGGCAAAGGCGAGTTAGGCAGGGCTGCAGGGCTGGGGCTTGGCTGTTTCCATACTGCTCAGGGCAGCAAAGGGTAGCTGGCTCACTGGGCCTTGGATCTAGAACTCTTTCTGGAACAAGCTGGAGAGCTGAGGTTCATGCAAGGAAGGGGCCAGGAATTCTTTGTCTGACTGGAAAATGCCAGAGGGGCAGTATGTGACTCGGATAGGATGATATGTTCGTCTGGCGAGAGTCACCAAAGAATATTTTGGTTTACTGATAACTGGGCAGCTCAGAAGTTACTACTTGACTTAGTTGCTGCTCCCATCTGTTGCACACATAAACAGAGCAAAGCAGATGAATTCTCTCGGAGCCTGAGGTCTTTGACTGGCCCTCCAAAAATGCTGCCCGCTAAAAAACAGACGTGGGGGAGGAAAGTTGTCAGATACAATAGAGCAAGAAAAGGCCACGGGCTTCAAAGTGCCCTCCAGCAGACCATGGAAGTGACGTGTCTGGAAGTGAAACCAGCAGTCTGCTTCCCCAGCCTCCTGGAAGCCTCTAACAGCTACACAGGCAGTGAGGGGAGAGAACAATTCAACCTAAAAATAATTCTCAGTAGCGTTCTGCACTGCTGTTAAAAATACTGCAACCAGGGAATGTGGTGTGGTGATAACTATTAGGCCTGTAAGTCTGGTAACTGGGGCTTTTAGCTCAAACATCTCGGTATGGCTACTTTGAGCCTTGTAAAAGCTGTGTTAAGTCCAATTTCTTGGGTAGTTCTACTAGCTCTAGCCTTGCTTTTCATCCCCTCAGTAACAAAGCAACTCCCTCTCGAGAATGTTATTTACTTTCCATATGATGTGCCTACCAATTTCTGGAATTGCAAATGTCTTTGGATACATGCGTAAATTGAAGTTTCAAGAAAGCTGTCAAGCTAAAACAAAGGCTTGCCATAATGCAGAAGAAAATGTTTTATGGAAGAACTGAGAGGTCCCTACCTGGGCATAGAATTTGCTATACGAAGGTGTGTTCCAAACGGATCTGCCATCTAAACAAGCAGAAAAATAGTTGGAATGTAGTGAGTTCAATTGAACTATTGCTAGAAATAGGAATTATTAGCAGAGCTTGGAGCATGATATCACTAGCAGCAGTAAGACGCTTTTAGCTTGCTTCTCATCAATTACTTGTAAAAAGCATTTGTACCTAGTGTGTAGCAATTAATATTTCCCCATTTTCTTCCCCCCCGCCCCCCAGTCTCAGGTACTCCTTTTATTTTACCCTTTTCTGTCTTGTAACATCACCTTCCTTTATTTTATTCTATCTTCTGTTCTCAGAACATCGCAGCATCCTCTGTCAATGTGAAAGCATTTGTTCATCCTGTCTTGGAATGGCTGTCAATGTTGCCCTCTTCTGGATCACTTTTTTTTTTTTTTTTTTTTTTTTTAACAATATGTTGCTAAATGTCAGGCAAATTAATCCACAAACACCAGCGGTTTATGTCCAAAAAGGAAACGGAGGAGTCCTTTTTGCTTTATTCGAATAAAGGGAGAGGCCATGGGACATTCCCCTGGGATCTCTCAAATTTTTGGAGGACGCAGCCTCCTTTTTATCCTATTTTCCCGGCCGCATTTCCCTCTCTCTTTCCCCATTGGCTGAGGTACTTGAGAGGCACAGACTTCCCGGAACGCCTGATACCTGAAATTCCCCTCTAATGTATAACCCTCCCTTTTAATTTTTAATTCTTCTAGAATTCATAGTTTCCCCCCGTTGCTTCTTTCATCTTTCGATATCCAATTTCATTTATCAGCAGCCCTGCAGTTTGTTTGTAAAGGCAACTATCTCTTTCCATTCATCAATCAGTGGAATCCATCCCATTGTTTCTTTTATCTCTCAGTGCTAGCCTTATCTACAGGCTGATCCACAGCTCATTTGTAAAGACAAATTCAACATTCCTCTCAGCTAATAAATGAGAAGTTAGCTGAAAAAAGTAAAAACTGGATTTTTTTTCCGGTGTGTGTCGGACAATACAGTGGAGAGAATTTGGGGGAGGATGATCGAGGATATCCTATTATAATATCGTTCTCGGACATTTTACTATTTTAGATCATCAGTTGTATTCTGAAAGAAATCTATTTTAATGATATGTGTACGTTTGCACGAAGTTATAGTTAAATATAGCTTGCGGCTGGGCTCTTTAATGAATAGGGGTATTTTTGGTTTTAATTCAATATTTTATGCTTGTGGTGTGTAGTGTGCTGATTTATTTTTTAATGTTATTTACTACGTGCGCTTTTGTTTTTGAGTGAAGGTAACTTTCTGGATGGCTTTGTATTTGAGGCAGAATGAATTGAAGTAGGTTTTTAAAACTGATTTTTCATATGTACGATGGGGAGTTTAGTAGGGGCAGCTCTGATGGTGGGGGCTTGGTTGTTAATTTTATCAGACGGCTTTTGTTAGATACAGCTTTTAATTCTGGAAAGTTTTTTTTTCTAATGTCGTGCTTTGAAGGTGGTTTTCGAGGATGTATGGTATAGCTTTATTTTGTTTGTAGATGGCGTATGATAAGGGCTATGGTCTATTTATCTAATGCCATGTTTTTTCATTCAGGTGTTGATAAGGGAGTTCTTGAATGGCGTTTTGTGTTGTTTTTGTTTTTGGTGGGGCGTTGTTTTTAAAGGATACCTTGATAAGGTTTGCCGATGGCGTTCTAGCCTGTAGCATAAGGCATAGGGTAGTTTTTGAATTATTTTGTGGTGGCTTTGATTCTTGCCAGTATGTAGTGTTTGTTTGAGGTAATGCTGTGTAGCTAATTTCTGTTTTCTTATTAATATTAGAATTGGAGTGTTGTAGTATATGGGCTGTTATTATATCCTAGGGGTTCTATTTATTTGGTTTGATTGTTTTCTAGTTATGGATAATTTTTCTCAAAAAACCATTTTCAGAATTTCAGGCGTGACACAAAAGAACACTCAGATTGCTGGAAGGGAAACGTGTGCCCAGATTGTCTCGAAGCAGTGCTGCTGTCGGTTCTCGTTCAGTCGTGTCTTCTGAAAATGAGACTGTTGTATTCATTGCGCTGTGCTAAACACTTGTCATTCTCCCAATGCCAGGAAACAGATGAAGCTTGAAGAAAGAGGAAGGAATTTGGAAGCGTACAAACAAGCTGAGAAGAGGTTCAGAGATCAGGGTGCTCACTGGCAGCAGGGGCTGGGGTTAGGGCTGAGCAGGAGCAAAGCCGGAGCACATCAACCTCACCTCGTGTTTTCTCGGGGGCTTTATGGCCCTGGCAAGAGAGAGATGTTCACTGACGAGTCCCAGGCCGAGCCGTGAGCACAGCATGTTGTGTTGGAGCTGGGGGTTTTTTTTGAGACGTTCAGCAGCCACACTCTCTAGTCAAGAGTCCTGAGGTTTGTTGCTGCTCCACTTTCATCCTCATATCCAGCTTCCAGCCCTTTTCTTCTCTCTGTCCAGTGTGTCTTTTGTGTTCCTTTCTTGTCCTGTGTGCTCCCCATCCCATTCCCGTTCCCTACGGAGGGGGAGGGTGTGGAGACTGGGGGCTCCGACGTGGTTTGGGGCACCCCAAGGTCCCTGGGAAAGGGAGCCGGGCTGCGCTGGAGGAGCAGGTGAGTCGGGCATGGGGGGGGGGGGGGGTCATGCTGGGTGCCAGAACATTGACAGGGAGGGGTCATAAAAAATACCTAAATATAGTCTAAAAGGAATGTTTAAATGCTTTTTATTTGGGTAGAGGCACGGTTTTTATAGCTAATATAAAAATAAAATATAAAGAATAGAACTAGATTGGTATACATGTAAAATATAATGAAATATAAGTAGCAAATATCGATGAAAAATCTAGTGTATAACAGAAATAATGCAAATATAAGAATATGTATAAATATAAAATAGAGCTATGAGAATGGGAATAAGAATGGGGTAAAACATCAGTGAGAAATGGAAAAAAACCACATGAAAAATGGTGGGAAAATCAGTGAGAAATGGAGAAAAATCAGTGAAAAACGGGGGGGGAATCTTTGAAAAATGGGGAAAAAAATCAGTGAGAAATGGGGGAAAAAAAATCCATGAAAAATGGGGGAATAAATCAGTGAGAAACGGGGAAAAGTGGGGGAAAAAATAATTGAGAAATGGGGAAAAAATCAGTGAGAAATGGGGGAAACATCATGGTGAAATGGGGAAAAAAATCTTTGATAAATTGGGGAAACAAATCATTGAGAAATGGGGGAAAAAATCAGTGAGAAATGGGGAAAATATGGGAAAAAATCCACGAAAATTGCGGGAAAAAATGCATGAAAAATTGGGGAAAAATCAGTAAGAAATGGGGGAAAAAAATCCATGAAAAATGGCGGGAAAAATCAGATCGGCGATCGATAGCTAATGCGTGCCTATGGATTAGATCGGCGATCGATTGATCACGACTACCGATCGATTATATCGGCGTTCGATTGCTAATGCCTGCCGATCGATTATATCGGCGATCGATTGATCGCGCCTGCCGATCGATTATATCGACGATCGATTGCTAATGCCTGCCGATCGATTAGATCGGCGATCGATTGATCGCGCCTGCCGATCGATTATATCGACGATCGATTGCTAATGCCTGCCGATCGATTAGATCGGCGATCGATTGATCGCGCCTGCCGATCGATTATATCGGCGATCGATTGCTAATGCCTGCCGATCGATTAGATCGGCGATCGATTGATCGCGCCTGCCGATCGATTAGATCGGCGATCGATTGCTAATGCCTGCCGATCGATTAGATCGGCGATCGATTGATCGCGCCTGCCGATCGATTCGATCGGCGTTCGATTGCTAATGCCTGCCGATCGATTAGATCGGCGATCGATTGATCGCGCCTGCCGATCGATTAGATCGGCGATCGATTGATCGCGCCTGCCGATCGATTATATCGGCGTTCGATTGCTAATGCCTGCCGATCGATTAGATCGGCGATCGATTGATCGCGCCTGCCGATCGATTAGATCGGCGATCGATTGCTAATGCCTGCCGATCGATTAGATCGGCGATCGATTGATCGCGCCTGCCGATCGATTCGATCGGCGTTCGATTGCTAATGCCTGCCGATCGATTAGATCGGCGATCGATTGATCGCGCCTGCCGATCGATTAGATCGGCGATCGATTGATCGCGCCTGCCGATCGATTATATCGGCGTTCGATTGCTAATGCCTGCCGATCGATTATATCGGCGATCGATTGCTAATGCCTGCCGATCGATTAGATCGGCGATCGATTGATCGCGCCTGCCGATCGATTAGATCGGCGATCGATTGCTAATGCCTGCCGATCGATTAGATCGGCGATCGATTGATCGCGCCTGCCGATCGATTCGATCGGCGTTCGATTGCTAATGCCTGCCGATCGATTAGATCGGCGATCGATTGATCGCGCCTGCCGATCGATTAGATCGGCGATCGATTGATCGCGCCTGCCGATCGATTATATCGGCGTTCGATTGCTAATGCCTGCCGATCGATTAGATCGGCGATCGATTGATCGCGCCTGCCGATCGATTAGATCGGCGATCGATTGCTAATGCCTGCCGATCGATTAGATCGGCGATCGATTGATCGCGCCTGCCGATCGATTCGATCGGCGTTCGATTGCTAATGCCTGCCGATCGATTAGATCGGCGATCGATTGATCGCGCCTGCCGATCGATTAGATCGGCGATCGATTGATCGCGCCTGCCGATCGATTATATCGGCGTTCGATTGCTAATGCCTGCCGATCGATTAGATCGGCGATCGATTGCTAATGCCTGCCGATCGATTATATCGGCGTTCGATTGCTAATGCCTGCCGATCGATTAGATCGGCGATCGATTGATCACGCCTGCCGATCGATTAGATCGGCGATCGATTGCTAATGCCTGCCGATCGATTAGCTCGGCGTTCGATTGCTAATGCCTGCCGATCGATTAGATCGGCGATCGATTGATCGCGCCTGCCGATCGATTGCTAATGCCTGCCGATCGATTAGATCGGCGATCGATTGATCGCGCCTGCCGATCGATTATATCGGCGTTCGATTGCTAATGCCTGCCGATCGATTAGATCGCCGATCGATTGATCACGCCTGCCGATCGATTATATCGGCGATCGATTGATCGCGCCTGCCGATCGATTACATCGGCGTTCGATTGCTAATGCCTGCCGATCGATTAGATCGGCGATCGATTGATCGCGCCTGCCGATCGATTACATCGGCGTTCGATTGCTAATGCCTGCCGATCGATTAGATCGGCGATCGATCGATCGCGCCTGCCGATCGATTAGATCGGCGATCGATTGCTAATGCCTGCCGATCGATTAGATCGGCGATCGATTGATCGCGCCTGGCGATCGATTAGATCGGCGATCGATTGCTAATGCCTGCCGATCGATTAGATCGGCGATTGATTGATCGCGCCTGGCGATCGATTAGATCGGCGATCGATTGCTAATGCCTGCCGATCGATTAGATCGGCGATCGATTGATCGCGCCTGCCGATCGATTAGATCGGCGATCGCTTTCCAATGCCTGCCGATCGATTGCTAATGCACACTATTTGCACACTCCTTGCACACCCTTTGCACTCATACAGAGGCAGGAGGTTTCTCCGTTCTGGTCGCGGTTTTTTGGGGCGTTCATTCCGGGGGATTTCCTCAAGGATTGGGACACTCCTTGATTCCATCCCTTGCCTGTCTCCCAAGCGCCACCCTGTGGGCAGAGCGCGGTACTGCGCGCCTGCCTCTCCCAAGATGGCGGCTCGGGTGTCGCTCCCCGACCTTCTAACTCTGGCTGCAAAAGGAGGGTGGCACAGCAAGGAGCCCGCTCGCTCTAGTGGGATGCCTGCGCACGACGCCGGCACCGATACCACGGGTGCGATTTTCGGCGGCGTTTCCAATCGTGCGGACATCTCCTTCAGCCCGCTTCGGCCCGGGGAAGAGGGGCGGGGCCGCCAGCGATGGTCCCGGCGCAGCCCGGGCAGGCTCGGGGCGGAGCCGGGGCTTGGCGAGGCGGGGCACGGAGGTCCCGGGGACGGGACCGGGCGGGGCCGGGGCGGTGCTTTAGGGGCGGTCCCCAGTGGTCCCAGGCGGCACCGGGGGCGGGGCCGGGTGATCCCGGAGCGGTACCGAGCTGTGCTGGGGACGGTGCTGCAGGGGCGGTGCCGGGCCCGCCTCAGGGTGATTGAATGCCCAGAAATCGCCTCCTCTGCCCCGTGCTCACACTGAGCTGCGGGCTGCAGCGTGCTGTCGGAGCTCCGCACACAGCACGGATTTGGGCTTCCCCTCCTCTCAAACCCTCTCCCCCTTCTTCCTCCTCCTCCTCTTCCTCTTTGTCCTCTGTCACTGCTGAGGCTCTGGAAAGAACTGAAATTCTGCAGGGAGAGATGTCCTCTCGTGGCCCCAGGGACTGCCTCGGCACGGGCCACGAGCGCCTCCGGCCCCTGCCTTCTCCTGCTTGAAAAGATCACCTGGAGCCCGAGCTCGGGGGGGTGAAATCAGCTGAAATCCAGGTAACTCTGTCAAGTGCCCCCCAGGGACATCGGCGGGGCTGGGGGATGAGGGTTTGAAACAGCAAATTCTTTGGAATATACACCTGTCCCTGTGCCGATGCTGCTGAGCTTCCTGCCACAGTATATCCCCACTCCATGAGGCGCTGTGAGGTTATGGCAGTGGGAATTGAGCAGGGAATTCGGGGCTATGGGCATAATTCACGGGAGCTAGCAAAGCTGACAGCCAACCCCAAATCGGGGCACAGCACAGAGAACAATCTGTGTGCTGCCCTGTCAGCTCAAGCCCCTGGGCTGGGAAGTATTGGGAGTTAAATGTATGGAATTACACAAATCACAGCAACTGGCATCACCCAGAGGGACAATCCAAGGCCCAAACAATTCCTCCACAGTCCACTCTGGGAAAAACACCCTGTGCCTGCCAGGAGCTCTGACCCTGCTTTTCCTACCAGCTCCTGAGCAGTGTCAGGGCCACCACGACGCCTTTAAAATCCAGATAAACCCCAAATCCTACACAGTGAATAATCCAAAGAAAGTACTGAATTGTTGTCATTAAAAGCTCAAAACTCATTAAGAATTCTATGACAACAGTGTAATGGACTCCCAGGAACCTCATGAATGCTCTCAGTTTCATTTTTGTGTATTTTTACTCCCTCATTTGGCAGCTTGTAAAACTTATCCTGGAATTCAGAGGTCAAGCAGGATCGACTTTGGATTGACCTTCACCTCTGTTCCCACTTTGTGCAAACACAACTCGTGCCCAGGTGGGTGAACTCATCACCTCAGCTTTTCACTCCAGAGTATCCCCTCCTTATTTCCCTGTAGATGAACTCAGATCCACTCCTCACCTCCACTGGTCATCCAAGCGTCCATTCTGTTCCCCACAGGCCCTGGTGGCCCCAGGGAGCTCCCTTGGCCTTTCTCCTGGCCCTCTGCAGCCCGAGGTCGCTACACAAACAGTTCTTGTGTCCCCTCTAAATGACCCCGGGTTTTCTGCTCAATGAATGGCATGACCCGTGCCCACTGCTCATGATTCACCCAACCAAAATCAAGAGCAAATGTTGCTTGGGCTTTAAGAACTTGAAATAACTCTGAAGCAAAAGAAATCACCTTTTTCTTCTGGTTTTTATTTTTATTTTTTCATTTAAGATGCTGGACTTGCCTCTGTGGATGTGTGCTGAGCTCTCACTGCAGGGGACTGTCAGGCCTGAATGGCTGTGAGTTCGTGTTCTTCTCAGTAGGGAATCAGAAATTATTCTTAGACCATAGAATTGTTTTCTGAAACCTTTCCCCTTTCCTCTTTGTGCCTTTGAATTTTTCAGCTGTTCCCTGTTGTCACTTCCCCTGCCTGACTTCTGTGCAGCTCCTAGCTGGGAAAAACTGGGAAAACTTAGGGGGTACAGAGGTGGAATTTTTGGCTGGATTTTTCTAACATTTCTAATTTTGCTGAACTTATTTCCCCAGTGAGAAGAGCACGAGCTCACAGCCATGCAGGCCTGACAGTCACTGCGGGAAATCTGACACAGTATTAATAAGTAACCTTTCCTGAGAGCAGTCACCACCCCAGTCCTCCAGCCTTGTCAAATGTTTGCAATGAATGGAGCCAAGTTCTAATCCTTAATCTAAATTTATGTCAGCTTTTGTTAGAAAGATACCGGACAGTAAATCATACAAGAGAATTTAAAAATTGCACAAAGAATAACAGGCCCAGACCAAACCCAACCGCCCCCATCAGTGCTCCACCCCAATTTTGGGAGAAACAGTGATACAGTTTATAAATACTCTCCTTCCACACTATTCAGTCCTTCACCGCACATCCCCAGAGAGGAGTCCCTCAGACCTTGCTCCCCTGAACACCAGGAGAGCTGGAGTTTCACCCAGATCCCACATTCCCATGGCAGTTAATCCCAGCAGGGAGGCAAAGAGGAACCCTGCATCCTCTGACATAGCCCACAGCACGGGCAGCACCAGGAGCCCTCCAGGCTCAGACCTCTGGTGCTGAAGCCTCTGGGCTTTGGCTGATCAAACACCACAGCTCTTGGCAAAGATGCCAGGAGAGTCGTGATTCTTCCTGTCCTGAAAGAGAGGAGGAAAAGAAAATTAAGTCGACTGCAGAAAGATTCCAGCTCTCAACTTCTGCTCTGATTCCTCACTCTGGGGTTTTATCCATGACAAGTGACACCAATTCAGAGTGCCCTTTTCCAGCATTTTTATTCCTAACTATTAAAAGGATGCTCATTTCTCTTATTGTATTCTTTGCTTAATTTTATTAGAGGCATTTTCATCCCAGACCCCACTTGTCAGTTCTTCAATCCTTTAGCACTGGACTTGGCACAAAGGGATACCCGTGGTGCTGCATCACAAGAAATCCCAAAGAGAAACCCCTTCCAAACCTGACGGAGAAAGCTTTCAAGGCACTCCAGAACACAGACAGCTTTTCCTGCCTTGTCAGGCCACACCAATTCTGTCCCATCCACCTGAACTGTGCAGGTGAGGAAAAGGCTTTCCTTGCTCCTCGGGAATCACTGTCTGAGACCACAGATGTCCATCCTGGGCAGCACCTGGAAACAACGTGGGAAAGGCAAAATGAGAGTGTTTTCTATCAGAAAATTACTACTACTAATAAAAATAATAATCAGAACTTCTGGACAAATTTAGTAACATCACTTTGATATGAGAAATACAGGCCATGCCCATCCTTGTAGCCCAGGTGAAAACAGGAAGGAGAACTAGAGGAAAAGCAGAGTCCCTTATTTGATCTCTGGACACAAACTGAGGCCTTTTCCCTGTGAAACCAAACTCACCCTTCCAGGGTTCCTGAGATCAGCTACGAGGAGGCTTTTGGCACTCCAAGAGCAGCTGGGTCACAGCTGGATGCGGCTTGGGTCTGGGAGACACCGTGCTCCTTCTGGAATTATAGCACGCAAATGCCTGCTCCTGGCCCCGGGCCCGGAGATAAAATCTGTGGGGTTTTTCCCTGTGCAACATTGTTCACCCCTCCCAGGTTCCTGAGATCTGCACAGAGGAGGCTTTGGGCACCCCAAAGGCAGCCAGGGTTACAGGTGGGGGCAGCTTGGGGCTGGGAGAAATCCTCATCCATTTGGAATTTTATCAGGCAGAAACCTGGCTGGGTGCACAGGTCTCTGGACACGACCAGTGGCCCTTTCCCCTGTGAAACAAAACTCACCCTGCCAGGCTCCTGAGACCACTTAGGAGGAGGGGTTTGACTCTCCAAGAGCAGTCGCAACGAGAGATGCTCACACAGAAGGCCATGCAGAAGAGGAAACGAGCGCACCCGCAGCCCCCCAAGGCGCGCCCCAACGCCCCAGACCCGGCACCGCCAGCTCGGGCAGTCCCATAAAGCATCCCCCGCCTCCGCAGCGGCGGGACTGGCGGGGCCCGGGGTCCCGAGGAAACCGAGCGTGCCCGGAGGCGCGGCAGGACGGCAGCGCAGCGCCGCCTGGCGGCGGAGCAGGAGAGCAGCGCCGGGCCCCATGGCAGTATCGGTACCCGTGCGCCCCGTGCTGTCCGCGGCGATGCAGCGCCCGATGCCGAGTTCCACGCCCGTGTCGCCGAGGGAGAGGGGCACCGCTGGCTGGGGCCTCCCCGCCGACACGGACAGAAGCCGAAGCAGAAGCCCCGGTGCCATTGGCGGCCCCTACCCAGCGGGCCGGGCTCCGCCGGGCCCGCGGCCCCGCGCGGTATCGGGTCGGCCCGCTCCCGTCTTCGTCGCACCCGGGCCCTGCTCCTGGCATGAAGCGCGTCACCGCCCCGCGCCGTCCCGCCCCCCGCGCGTCATCGCGTGCGTTCGGCGGCCCGCCCCGGGGGCGGTGACGGGGGCGCTACCCGGGGCGGTGCCGGGGCAGTGCCGGGGGCGGCACCGGGGGCGGTGCCGGGGCGGTGCCGGGGGCGTTCCCGGTCGCCGTGCCGGGGTAGCCCGGGGAGCGGTTCCGGGAGCGGTTCGGGGGGCGGTGCCGATTGCAGTCCCGGTCACTGTCCCCAGTCCCCGTCCCCAGTCCTGGTCCCGGTCCCAGTCCCCGGTTCCGGTCCCCGATCCTGGTCCCAGTCCCAGTTCCCCGTCCCGGAACCCGATCACGGTCCTGGTCCCAGTCCCCAATCCCGGTCCCGGTCCCGGTCCCTGTCTCCAGTCCCCGTCCCCGATCCCGGTCCCGGTCCCTGTCTCCAGTCCCCGTCCCCGATCCCGGTTCCGGTCCCTGTCCCAGGTCCCCGTCCGCGATCCCGGTCCCTGTCCCATTTCCCCGTCCCGGTCCCCGATCCCAGTCCCGGTCCACGTCCGCGATCCCGATTTTTCCCCCTCTTTCACACTGATTTTTCCCCCGATTTATAAATGATTTTTTTCCCCATTTTTTCCCATTTCTCACTGATATTTCCCCCCATTTTTCAGGGATTTTTTCCCCCATTTCTCACTGATTTTTTTTCCCATTCTTCATGGAGTTTTCCCCCCGTTTTTCACTGATTTTTCCCCATTTCTCACTGACTTTTTCCCCATTTTCCCCCATTTCTCACTGATATTTTCCCCCATTTTTCATGGATTTTTTCCAGATTTATCCCCATTTCCCACTGATTTTTCCCCGATTTCTCATTGATTCCCCCCCCCCCCCCCCCCCATTTCGCACTGATTTTTTACCCATTTTTCCCCATTTCTCACTGATTTCTTTCGCCATTTTTCATGGAATTTCCCCACCCATTTCTCACTGATTTTTCCCCCATTTCTCACGGATTTTTTCCCCACTTTCCCCCATTTCTCACTGATTTTTTCCCCCATTCTTCAGGGATTTTTTTCCCCATTTCTCACTGATTTTTTCCCCATTTCTCAATTAACTTTTCCCCACTTTTCCCCGTTGCTCACTGATTTGTTCCCCCATTTTTCATGGATTTTTTTCCCCATTTCTCACTGATTTTCCCCCCCCATTCTTCATGATTTACAGGATACTCTATCGTGAATGGAAAGCAATTAAAGGAAGGGGGGAGGTTACCAGCCACCTGGTCAGCTCAGACAGCAGAGCTGCACACGCTTGTGAGAGCCTGTGAATTATAGCAGGACAAGACATTAAATATATTTACTGATTCTAAATATGCATATGCGGTAATACATGCATTTGGAAAACTATGGGGAAAAAAAGAGGTTTATTAAGCTGCAGAAGAAAGAAGAAAAAAATTGGTTTACAAGGGATGGCAAGCAGTGGATACCAAAAGCTCTAGCCTTACAATTGTTAAAACAACTTCATTAAAGGAGTCGTTCTGTGCCTTCTTTGGGGTGAGGAAAAAAGGCTGAGGGGGGCTCCGACGTGGTTTGGGGCACCCCAAGGTCCCTGGGAGAGGGAGCCGGGCTGCGCTGGAGGAGCAGGTGAGTCGGGCATGGGGGGGGGTCATGGTGGGTGCCAGAACATTGAGAGGGAGGGGTGGGTGTAGAATGCATGAAAAACAGAACCTTAAAAAATAGCTAAATATAGTCTAAAAGGAATGTTTTATTGGTTTGTGTTTGGCTAGAGGTAGGGTTTTTTTATAGATACTGTAAATAGAAAAGATAAAGAATAAAAATATAGAAGCAAATATAAGAAACCAATATATAAATATATTACATTACATTATATTATGTTATGAAAATAGAAATATATAAATATTCAGACTTTAAAAGGAATGTTTTATTGGTTTTTATTTGGTTAGAGGAGGGTTTTTTGAAAATAATATAGGCAAAAATATACCAATATGCAAAAATAGATACTGACATAAAATTATTATAACTATATATGCATATATATATGTAAGTATAAATATATAGAAATAAATATAAATATAAAATACATGTATGTAGTATGTAATATAAATAATTTATCGATTTTAATATGTTCTATTAAATAGTATGTTATAATAGAATGTAAATAGCATCTAGTATATTAATATACTAGTAAAAACTACATAAAATAGTATATAAATATAGAATACACAATATAGACATATAAATCTACAGATATAAATATGAAAACTAAATAGAAAAATATATTCAAATAGAATTTAAAATAATCGAGTTTTTTGTTTCTATTTGGTTAGAGGCAGAGTTTTTAAAGAAATAATATTAAAAACTATGAACCTACAAATATAGATGGATATAGATAAAATAGAAATAACATTAGTAATATAAATCTATGTATATAATGAATAATAAAATAATATTGTATATATGATAAATAGAATAGCAATTAAATTGAATATATGAAATATGTCTAGATTATGACTAGAAATTAAATATTAAAAAATAGATGATTTCTATATATAAAAGGTTTTTTTTTTCATTTGGTCAGAGGCAGGGCATTTTTAGTTTGGGTCGGGGTTTTTTTGGGGCGTTCATTGAGAGGATTTTATGACGGGTGGGGACTCTGGTGCTTGGAACTCTCTCCCTTCTCTGTCTGTCCCTGACAGGGCGGCAGTGCCGGGCTGAGTTGGGCGGCAGTGCTGCCGCCGTGTGGACACAGGCGGGTACTGCACCGTGCCCCTCTCAGGATGGCGGAAGGGCCCGCGGGCCGGGACCCAGCCCTGCGGCAGCGCTCAAGATGGCGGCCTCTCTAGGACCCCGGCGGATAGGCGTCTACATAAAACGCCTGCCCGCGCCCGCCGGCACCCTCACGCCCGCGGCACCGCGGACCGCGCGGCCGTTGTCGGCACGCTCTGAAACATCCGGGAAAATTGGCGGCGAGCGGATCGGCGTCGGCGATGTAATCAGGCATCTTATGCCTACACACCGGGGTCCTGATTTTTTCCCGCCCTTTCTGCCGCCATTTTGGGAAGGTCAGGCGGGGTGCCGCCCGAGCCGCCATTTTTGAGAGTGCGGACACACTCAAGATGGCGGCCTCTCTAGGACCCCGGCGGATAGGCGTTTACATAAAACGCCTGCCCGCGCCCGCCGGCGCCCTCACGCCCGCGGCACCGCGGACCGCGCGGGCCGTTGTCGGCACGCTTTGAAACATCCGGGAAAATTGTCGGCGAGCGGATCGGCGTCGGCGATGTAATCAGGCATCTTATGCCTACACACCGGGGTCCTGATTTTTTCCCGCCCTGTCTGCCGCCATTTTGGGAAGGTCAGGCGGGGGTGCCGCCCGAGCCGCCATTTTGAGAGTGCGGACACACTCAAGATGGCGGCCTCTCTAGGACCCCGGCGGATAGGCGTCTACGTAAAACGCCTGCCCGCGCCCCGCCGCGCCCTCACGCCCGCGGCACCGCGGACCGCGCGGCCGTTGTCGGCACGCTCTGACACGTCCGGGAAAATTGTCGGCGAGCGGATCGGCGTCGGCGATGTAATCAGGCATCTTATGCCTACACACCGGGGTCCTGACTTTTTCCCCCGCCCTTTCTGCCGCCATTTTGGGAAGGTCAGGCGGGGTGCCGCCCGAGCCGCCATTTTGAGAGTGCGGACACACTCAAGATGGCGGCCTCTCTAGGACCCCGGCGGATAGGCGTTTACATAAAACGCCTGCCCCGCGCCCGCCGCGCCCTCACGCCCGCGGCACCGCGGACCGCGCGGCCGTTGTCGGCACGCTCTGAAACGTCCGGGAAAATTGTCGGCGAGCGGATCGGCGTCGGCGATGTAATCAGGCATCTTATGCCTACACACCGGGGTCCTGATTTTTTCCCCGCCCTTTCTGCCGCCATTTTTGGCAGGTCAGGCGGGGTGCCGCCCGAGGCGCCATTTTGAGAGTCCCGACACGCTCAAGATGGCGGCCTCTCTAGGACCCCGGCGGATAGGCGTTTACATAAAACGCCTGCCCGCGTTCGCCGGCATAAAAATAAATATGCATAAATATAAACATAGACATAAACATGCACAAACGTTAACCTGCATAGATATAATCATAAACATAAACATAAACATAAACATAAACATAAACATAAACATGCAAAACAATAATAATAAATATAAATATAAACATAATTAGAAATAGAAATACAAACATTAATAAAATCAGTGAGAAATGGGGTAAAATCAGTGAGAAATGGGGGGGGAAAACCATGAAAAATGATGGAAAAATCAGAGAGAAATGGGGGAAAAATCGGTGAGGAATGGGGAAAAAGATCAACGAAAAATTGGGAAAAATCAGTCAGAAGTGGGGGATAAAAATCAGAGAGAAATGGGGGAAAATTCGGTGAGGAATGGGGAAAAAGATCAACGAAAAATTGGGAAAAATCAGTCAGAAGTGGGGGATAAAAATCAGTGAGAAATGGGGGGAAAAGTCGGTGAGAAATGGGAAAAAATCAGTGATTAATGGGTGGGAAAATGCATGAAAAATGGGGGGAATAATTCAGAGAGAAATGGGGGCAAATATCAGTGAGAAATGGGGGGGAAAATCAGGAAATATCCATGAAAATTGGGGGAAACATCCATGAAAAATGGCGGAAAAAATCAGTGAGAAATGGGGAAAAATGGGGAAAAAGGAGTGATAAATGGGGGAAAAAATCAGTGAGAAATGGGGAAAAATGGGGAAAAAATCCACGAAAAATGGGGGAAAAATCCATGAAAAATCAACGGAAAAATCAGTGAGAAATGGGGAAAATATCATGGTGAAATGGGGAAAAAATCAGAGAGAAATGGGGAAAAATCATTGAAAAATGGGGGATAAAAATCAGTGAGAAATGGGGGGAAAATGGGGAAAAACATCAGTGAGAAATGGGGAAAAAAATCTTTGATAAATTGGGGCAAAAATCATTGAGAAATGGGGAAAAAAATCAGTGAGAAATGGGGAAAATTTGGGAAAAATCCACGAAAATTGCGGGAAAAAATGCTTGAAAAATTGGGGAAAAAAATCCGAGAGAAAATCCCCGGGAATCCCCGGGAAAATCCCCCCGGAATCCCCGAGAAAATCCCCCGGAATTCCCCGGGAAAATCCCCCTGAATTCCCCGAGAAACTCATCCCGGAATCCCCGTGATAATCCGTCCGCTATCCCCGAGAAAATCCCCCAGGAATCCCCCAGAAAATCTCCCCGAAATCCCCGGGATAATCTCCCCGGAATCCCCGAGAAAATCCGCCCCGAATCCCCTGGAAGATTCCCCCGGAATCCCCGAGAAAATCCCCCCGGAATTCCCCGGGAAAATCCCCCGGGAATCCCCGAGAAAATCCCCCCGGAATTCCTCGGGAAAATCGTCCCGGAATCCACGAGAAAATCCCCCGGAAATCGCCGACAAAATCCTCCCGGAATACTCGGGAAAATCCCCCCGGAATCCCCGGGGAAATCCCCACGGAATCCCCGAGAAAACCCCCCCGAAATACTCGGGAAAATCCCCCCGGACTCCCCGAGAATATCCCCCCGGATTCCCCGGGAAAATCGCCCCGGAAAACCCGAGAAATTCTTCCAGGAATTCCCTGGGAAAATCCCTCCGGAATCCCCGAGAAAATCCCCCGGAATCCCCGAAAAAATCCCCCCGGAATACTCGGGAAAATCCCCCCA
>NW_028276139.1:0-20000 GCF_052056855.1 Sturnus vulgaris
TCCTAACCCTAACCCCTAACCCTAACCCCTAACCCTAGCCCAAATAACCCTAACCCTAACCCTAACCCTGACCCCTAAACCTAACCCTAAACAAATAACCACTACCCCTAACCCTAAACCTAACCCTAAGCCCTAACCCCTAACCCTAACCCTAACCTTTACCAAAATAACCCTAACCATAACCCAAACCCAACTAACCATAACCCTAACCCTAACCCTAACCCTAACCCTAGCCCAAATAACCCTAACCCTAACCAAACCTGACCTAAACCTAAACCTAAACCAAATACCCCTAACACCTAACCTAAACCAACTAGCCCTACATAACCATAAGCCTAACTTTACCCAAAATAACCCTACCTAACCCCAAACCCAACTAACCATAACCCCTAAACCTAACCCTAACCCTAACCCTAACCCTAACCCTAACCCTAACCCTAACCCTACCCTAACCCTAACCCCTAACCCTAACCCCTAGCCCAAATAACCCTAACCCTAACCCTAACCCTGACCCTAAACCTAACCCTAAACCAAATAACCCTAACCCTAAACCCTAACTAGCCCTAACACTAACCATAAGCCTAACCTTTACCAAAATAACCCTAACCATAACCCAAACCCAACTAACCATAACCCTAACCCCTAACCCTACCCAACCCTAACCCTAGCCCAAATAACCCTAACCCTAACCCCTAACCCTGAGCCTAAACCTAACCCTAAACCAAATACCCCTAACCCTAACCCTAAACCAACTAGCCCTAACACTAACCATAAGCCTAACCTTTACCAAAATAACCCTAACCATAACCCAAACCCAACCTAACACATCTAACTCCTAACCCTAACCCTAACCCTAACCCTAACCCTAGCCCAAATAACCCTAACCCTAACCCTAACCCTGACCCTAAACCTAACCCTAAACCAAATAACCCTAACCCTAACCCTAAACCAACTAGCCCTAACACTAACCATAAGCCCTAACCTTTACCAAAATAACCCTAACCATAACCCAAACCCAACTAACCATAACCCTAACCCTAACCCTAACCCCTAACCCCTAACCCTAGCCCAAATAACCCTAACCCTAACCCTAACCCTGACCCTAAACCTAACCCTAAACCAAATAACCCTAACCCTAACCCTAAACCAACTAGCCCTAACACTAACCATAAGCCTAACCTTTACCAAAATAACCCTAACCATAACCCAAACCCAACTAACCATAACCCCTAACCCCTAACCCTAACCCTAACCCTAACCCTAGCCCAAATAACCCTAACCCTAACCCTAACCCTGACCCTAAACCTAACCCTAAACCAAATAACCCTAACCCTAACCCTAAACCAACTAGCCCTAACACTAACCATAAGCCTAACCTTTACCAAAATAACCCTAACCAATAACCCAAACCCAACCTAACCATAACCCTAACCTAACCCTAACCCCTACCCTAACCCCTAACCCTAACCCTAGCCCAAATAACCCTAACCCTAACCCTAACCCTGACCCTAAACCTAACCCTAAACCAAATAACCCCTAACCCTAACCCTAAACCAACTAGCCCTAACACTAACCATAAGCCTAACCTTTACCAAAATAACCCTAACCATAACCCAAACCCCAACTAACCATAACCCTAACCCTAACCCTAACCCTAACCCTAACCCTAACCCTAGCCCAAATAACCCTAACCCCTAACCCTGACCCTAAACCTAACCCTAAACCAAATAACCCTAACCCTAACCCTAAACCAACTAGCCCTAACACTAACCATAAGCCTAACCTTTACCAAAATAACCCTAACCATAACCCAAACACAACTAACCAACCTAACCCTAACCCTAACCCTAACCCTAACCCTAACCCTAACCCTAGCCCAAATAACCCTAACCCTAACCCTAACCCCTGACCCTAAACCTAACCCCTAAACCAAATAACCCTAACCCTAACCCTAAACCAACTAGCCCTAACACTAACCATAAGCCTAACCTTTACCAAAATAACCCTAACCATAACCCAAACCCAACTAACCATAACCACCCTAACCCTAACCCTAACCCTAACCCTAACCCTAGCCCAAATAACCCTAACCCTAACCCTAACCCTGACCCTAAACCTAACCCTAAACCAAATAACCCTAACCCTAACCCTAAACCAACTAGCCCTAACACTAACCATAAGCCTAACCTTTACCAAAATAACCCTAACCATAACCCAAACCCAACTAACCATAACCCTAACCCTAACCCTAACCCTAACCCTAACCCTAACCCTAACCCTAACCCTAACCCTAACCCTAGCCCAAATAACCCTAACCCTAACCCTAACCCTGACCCTAAACCTAACCCTAAACCAAATAACCCTAACCCTAACCCTAAACCAACTAGCCCTAACACTAACCATAAGCCTAACCTTTACCAAAATACCCTAACCATAACCCAAACCCAACTAACCATAACCCTAACCCTAACCCTAACCCTAACCCTAACCCTAACCCTAGCCCAAATAACCCTAACCCTAACCCTAACCCTGACCCTAAACCTAACCCTAAACCAAATAACCCCTAACCCTAACCCTAAACCAACTAGCCCTAACACTAACCATAAGCCTAACCTTTACCAAAATAACCCTAACCATAACCCAAACCCAACTAACCATAACCCTACCTAACCCTACCCTAACCCTAACCCTAACCCTAACCCTAACCCTAACCCTAGCCCAAATAACCCTAACCCTAACCCTAACCCTGACCCTAAACCTAACCCTAAACCAAATAACCCCTAACCCTAACCCTAAACCAACTAGCCCTAACACTAACCATAAGCCTAACCTTTACCAAAATAACCCTAACCATAACCCAAACCCAACTAACCATAACCCCTAACCCTAACCCCTAACCCTAACCCTAACCCTAGCCCAAATAACCCTAACCCTAACCCTAACCCTGACCCTAAACCTAACCCTAAACCAAATAACCCTAACCCTAACCCTAAACCACTAGCCCTAACACTAACCACTAAGCCTAACCTTTACCAAAATAACCCTAACCATAACCCAAACCCAACTAACCATAACCCTAACCCTAACCCTAACCCTAACCCTAACCCTAACCCTAACCCTAACCCTAGCCCAAATAACCCTAACCCTAACCTAACCCTGACCCTAAACCTAACCCTAAACCAAATAACCCTAACCCTAACCCTAAACCAACTAGCCCTAACACTAACCATAAGCCTAACCTTTACCAAAATAACCCTAACCATAACCCAAACCCAACTAACCATAACCCTAACCCTAACCCCTAACCCTAACCCTAACCCTAACCCTAGCCCAAATAACCCTAACCCTAACCCTAACCCTGACCCTAAACCTAACCCTAAACCAAATAACCCTAACCCTAACCCTAAACCAACTAGCCCTAACACTAACCATAAGCCTAACCTTTACCAAAATAACCCTAACCATAACCCAAACCCAAACTAACCCTAACCCTAACCCTAACCCTAACCCCTAACCCTAACCCTAGCCCAAATAACCCTAACCCTAACCCTAACCCTGACCCTAAACCTAACCTAAACCAAATAACCCTAACCCTAACCCTAAACCAACTAGCCCTAACACTAACCATAAGCCTAACCTTTACCAAAATAACCCTAACCATAACCCAAACCCAACTAACCATAACCCTAACCCTAACCCTAACCCTAACCCTAACCCTAACCCTAGCCAAATAACCCTAACCCTAACCCTAACCCTGACCCTAAACCTAACCCTAAACCAAATAACCCTAACCCTAACCCTAAACCAACTAGCCCTAACACTAACCATAAGCCTAACCTTTACCAAAATAACCCTAACCATAACCCAAACCCACTAACCATAACCCTAACCCTAACCCTAACCCTAACCCTAACCCTAACCCTAGCCCAAATAACCCTAACCCTAACCCTAACCCTGACCCTAAACCTAACCCTAAACCAAATAACCCTAACCCTAACCCTAAACCAACTAGCCCTAACACTAACCATAAGCCTAACCTTTACCAAAATAACCCTAACCATAACCCAAACCCAACTAACCATAACCCTAACCCTAACCCTAACCCTAACCCTAACCCTAGCCCAAATAACCCTAACCCTAACCCTAACCCTGACCCTAAACCTAACCCTAAACCAAATAACCCTAACCCTAACCCTAAACCAACTAGCCCTAACACTAACCATAAGCCTAACCTTTACCAAAATAACCCTAACCATAACCCAAACCCAACTAACCATAACCCTAACCCTAACCCTAACCCTAACCCTAACCCTAACCCTAGCCCAAATAACCCTAACCCTAACCCTAACCCTGACCCCTAAACCTAACCCTAAACCAAATAACCCTAACCCTAACCCTAAACCAACTAGCCCTAACACTAACCATAAGCCTAACCTTTACCAAAATAACCCTAACCATAACCCAAACCATAACCTAACCTAACCTAACCTAAAACCCAAACCCAACTAACCATAACCCTAACCCTAACCCTAACCCTAACCCTAACCCTAGCCCAAATAACCCTAACCCTAACCCTAACCCTGACCCTAAACCTAACCCTAAACCAAATAACCCTAACCCTAACCCTAAACCAACTAGCCCTAACACTAACCATAAGCCTAACCTTTACCAAAATAACCCTAACCATAACCCAAACCCAACTAACCATAACCCTAACCCTAACCCTAACCCTAACCCCTAACCCTAGCCCAAATAACCCTAACCCTAACCCTAACCCTGACCCTAAACCTAACCCTAAACCAAATAACCCTAACCCTAACCCTAAACCAACTAGCCCTAACACTAACCATAAGCCTAACCTTTACCAAAATAACCCCTAACCATAACCCAAACCCAACTAACCATAACCCTAACCCTAACCCTAACCCTAACCCTAACCCTAACCCTAGCCCAAATAACCCTAACCCTAACCCTAACCCTGACCCTAAACCTAACCCTAAACCAAATAACCCTAACCCTAACCCTAAACCAACTAGCCCTAACACTAACCATAAGCCTAACCTTTACCAAAATAACCCTAACCATAACCCAAACCCAACTAACCATAACCCTAACCCTAACCCTAACCTAACCCTAACCCTAACCCTAGCCCAAATAACCCTAACCCTAACCCTAACCCTGACCCTAAACCTAACCCTAAACCAAATAACCCTAACCCTAACCCTAAACCAACTAGCCCTAACACTAACCATAAGCCTAACCTTTACCAAAATAACCCTAACCATAACCCAAACCCAACTAACCATAACCCTAACCTCCTAACCCTAACCCTAACCCTAACCCTAACCCTAACCCTAGCCCAAATAACCCTAACCCTAACCCTAACCCTGACCCTAAACCTAACCCTAAACCAAATAACCCTAACCCTAACCCTAAACCAACTAGCCCTAACACTAACCATAAGCCTAACCTTTACCAAAATAACCCTAACCATAACCCAAACCCAACTAACCATAACCCTAACCCTAACCCTAACCCTAACCCTAACCCTAACCCTAGCCCATATAACCCTAACCCTAACCCTAACCCTGACCCTAAACCTAACCCTAAACCAAATAACCCTAACCCTAACCCTAAACCAACTAGCCCTAACACTAACCATAAGCCTAACCTTTACCAAAATAACCCTAACCATAACCCAAACCCAACTAACCATAACCCTACCCTAACCCTAACCCTAACCCTAACCCTAACCCTAACCCCTAACCCTAACCCTAACCCTAACCCTAACCCTAACCCTAACCCTAGCCCAAATAACCCTAACCCTAACCCTAACCCTGACCCTAAACCTAACCCTAAACCAAAATAACCCTAACCCTAACCCCTAAACCACTAGCCCTAACACTAACCATAAGCCTAACCTTTACCAAAATAACCCTAACCATAACCCAAACCCAACTAACCATAACCCCTAACCCTAACCCTAACCCTAACCCTAACCCTAGCCCAAATAACCCTAACCCTAACCCTAACCCTGACCCTAAACCTAACCCTAAACCAAATAACCCTAACCCTAACCCTAAACCAACTAGCCCTAACACTAACCATAAGCCTAACCTTTACCAAAATAACCCTAACCATAACCCAAACCCAACTAACCATAACCCTAACCCTAACCCTAACCCTAACCCTAACCTAACCCTAACCCTAACCCTAGCCCAAATAACCCTAACCCTAACCCTAACCCTGAGCCTAAACCTAACCCTAAACCAAATAACCCCTAACCCCTAACCCTAAACCAACTAGCCCCTAACACTAACCATAAGCCTAACCTTTACAAAAATAACCCTAACCATAACCCAAACCCACTAACCATAACCCTAACCCTAACCCTAACCCTAACCCTAACCCTAGCCCAAATAACCCTAACCCTAACCCTAACCCTGACCCTAAACCTAACCCTAAACCAAATAACCCTAACCCTAACCCTAAACCAACTAGCCCTAACACTAACCATAAGCCTAACCTTTACCAAAATAACCCTAACCATAACCCAAACCCAACTAACCATAACCCTAACCCTAACCCTAACCCTAACCCTAACCCTAGCCCCAAATAACCCTAACCCTAACCCTAACCCTGACCCTAAACCTAACCCTAAACCAAATAACCCTAACCCTAACCCCTAAACCAACTAGCCCTAACACTAACCATAAGCCTAACCTTTACCAAAATAACCCTAACCATAACCCAAACCCAACTAACCATAACCCTAACCCTAACCCTAACCCTAACCCTAACCCTAACCCTAACCCTAGCCAAACCTAACCCTAACCCTAACCCTGACCCTAAACCTAACCCTAAACCAAATAACCCTAACCCTAACCCTAAACCAACTAGCCCTAACACTAACCATAAGCCTAACCTTTACCAAAATAACCCTAACCATAACCCAAACCCAACTAACCATAACCCTAACCCTAACCCTAACCCTAACTCACCTAACCCTAACCCTAACCCTAACCTAGCCCAAATAACCCTAACCCTAACCCTAACCCTGACCCTAAACCTAACCCTAAACAAATAACCCTAACCCTAACCCTAAACCAACTAGCCCTAACACTAACCATAAGCCTAACCTTTACAAAAATAACCCTAACCATAACCCAAACCCAACTAACCATAACCCTAACCCTAACCCTAACCCTAACCCTAACCCTAACCCTAACCCTAGCCCAAATAACCCTAACCCTAACACTGACCCTAAACCTAACCCTAAACCAAATAACCCTAACCCTAACCCTAACCCAACTAGCCCTAACACTAACCATAAGCCTAACCTTTACCAAAATAACCCTAACCATAACCCTAAACCCAAACCTAACCCACCTAACCCTAACCCTAACCCTAACCCTAGCCCAAATAACCCTAACCCTAACCCTAACCCTGACCCTAAACCTAACCCTAAACCAAATAACCCTAACCCTAACCCTAAACCAACTAGCCCTAACACTAACCATAAGCCTAACCTTTACCAAAATAACCCTAACCATAACCCAAACCCAACTAACCATAACCCTAACCCTAACCCTAACCCTAACCCTAACCCCTAGCCCAAATAACCCTAACCCTAACCCTAACCCTGACCCTAAACCTAACCCTAAACCAAATAACCCTAACCCTAACCCTAAACCAACTAGCCCTAACACTAACCATAAGCCTAACCTTTACCAAAATAACCCTAACCATAACCCAAACCCAACTAACCATAACCCCTAACCCTAACCCCTAACCCTAACCCTAACCCTAGCCCATATAACCCTAACCCTAACCCTAACCCTGACCCTAAACCTAACCCTAAACCAAATAACCCTAACCCTAACCCTAAACCAACTAGCCCTAACACTAACCATAAGCCTAACCTTTACCAAAATAACCCTAACCATAACCCAAACCCAACCTAACCCTAACCCTAACCCTAACCCTAACCCTAACCCTAACCCTAACCCTAACCCTAGCCCAAATAACCCTAACCCTAACCCTAACCCTGACCCTAAACCTAACCCTAAACCAAATAACCCTAACCCTAACCCTAAACCAACTAGCCCTAACACTAACCATAAGCCTAACCTTTACCAAAATAACCCTAACCATAACCCAAACCCAACTAACCATAACCCTAACCCTAACCCTAACCCTAACCCTAACCCCTAGCCCAAATAACCCTAACCCTAACCCTAACCCTGACCCTAAACCTGACCCTAAACCAAATAACCCTAACCCTAACCCTAAACCAACTAGCCCTAACACTAACCATAAGCCTAACCTTTACCGAAATAACCCTAACCATAACCCAAACCCAACTAACCATAACCCTAACCCTAACCCTAACCCTAACCCTAACCCTAGCCCATATACCCTAACCCTAGCCCAAATAACCCTAACCCTAACCCTAACCCTGACCCTAAACCTAACCCTAAACCAAATAACCCTAACCCTAACCCTAAACCAACTAGCCCTAACACTAACCATAAGCCTAACCTTTACCAAAATAACCCTAACCATAACCCAAACCCAACTAACCATAACCCTAACCCTAACCCTAACCCTAACCCTAACCCTAGCCCAAATAACCCTAACCCTAACCCTAACCCTGACCCTAAACCTAACCCTAAACCAAATAACCCTAACCCTAACCCTAAACCAACTAGCCCTAACACTAACCATAAGCCTAACCTTTACCAAAATAACCCTAACCATAACCCAAACCCAACTAACCATAACCCTAACCCTGACCCTAACCCTAACCCTAACCCTAACCCTAACCCTAACCCTAGCCCAAATAACCCTAACCCTAACCCTAACCCTGACCCTAAACCTAACCCTAAACCAAATAACCCTAACCCTAACCCTAAACCAACTAGCCCTAACACTAACCATAAGCCTAACCTTTACCAAAATAACCCTAACCATAACCCAAACCCAACTAACCATAACCCTAACCCTAACCCTAACCCTAACCCTAACCCTAACCCTAACCCTAACCCTAACCCTAACCCTAACCCTAGCCCAAATAACCCTAACCCTAACCCTAACCCTGACCCTAAACCTAACCCTAAACCAAATAACCCTAACCCTAACCCTAAACCAACTAGCCCTAACACTAACCATAAGCCTAACCTTTACCAAAATAACCCTAACCATAACCCAAACCCAACTAACCATAACCCTAACCCTAACCCTAACCCTAACCCTAACCCTAACCCTAGCCCAAATAACCCTAACCCTAACCCTAACCCTGACCCTAAACCTAACCCTAAACCAAATAACCCTAACCCTAACCCTAAACCAAGTAGCCCTAACACTAACCATAAGCCTAACCTTTACCAAAATAACCCTAACCATAACCCAAACCCAACTAACCATAACCCTAACCCTAACCCTAACCCTAACCCTAACCCTAGCCCAAATAACCCTAACCCTAACCCTAACCCTGACCCTAAACCTAACCCTAAACCAAATAACCCTAACCCTAACCCTAAACCAACTAGCCCTAACACTAACCATAAGCCTAACCTTTACCAAAATAACCCTAACCATAACCCAAACCCAACTAACCATAACCCTAACCCTAACCCTAACCCTAACCCTAACCCTAACCCTAACCCTAACCCTAGCCCAAATAACCCTAACCCTAACCCTGACCCTAAACCTAACCCTAAACCAAATAACCCTAACCCTAACCCTAAACCAACTAGCCCTAACACTAACCATAAGCCTAACCTTTACCAAAATAACCCTAACCATAACCCAAACCCAACTAACCATAACCCTAACCCTAACCCTAACCCTAACCCTAACCCTAACCCTAACCCTAGCCCAAATAACCCTAACCCTAACCCTAACCCTGACCCTAAACCTAACCCTAAACCAAATAACCCTAACCCTAACCCTAAACCAACTAGCCCTAACACTAACCATAAGCCTAACCTTTACAAAAATAACCCTAACCATAACCCAAACCCAACTAACCATAACCCTAACCCTAACCCTAACCCTAACCCTAACCCTAACCCTAGCCCAAATAACCCTAACCCTAACACTGACCCTAAACCTAACCCTAAACCAAATAACCCTAACCCTAACCCTAACCCAACTAGCCCTAACACTAACCATAAGCCTAACCTTTACCAAAATAACCCTAACCATAACCCTAACCCAACTAACCATAACCCTAACCCTAACCCTAACCCTAGCCCAAATAACCCTAACCCTAACCCTAACCCTGACCCTAAACCTAACCCTAAACCAAATAACCCTAACCCTAACCCTAACCCTGACCCTAAACCTAACCCTAAACCAAATAACCCTAACCCTAACCCTAAACCAACTAGCCCTAACACTAACCATAAGCCTAACCTTTACCAAAATAACCCTAACCATAACCCAAACCCAACTAACCATAACCCTAACCCTAACCCTAACCCTAACCCTAACCCTAGCCCATATAACCCTAACCCTAACCCTAACCCTGACCCTAAACCTAACCCTAAACCAAATAACCCTAACCCTAACCCTAAACCAACTAGCCCTAACACTAACCATAAGCCTAACCTTTACCAAAATAACCCTAACCATAACCCAAACCCAACTAACCATAACCCTAACCCTAACCCTAACCCTAACCCTAACCCTAACCCTAGCCCAAATAACCCTAACCCTAACCCTAACCCTGACCCTAAACCTAACCCTAAACCAAATAACCCTAACCCTAACCCTAAACCAAGTAGCCCTAACACTAACCATAAGCCTAACCTTTACCAAAATAACCCTAACCATAACCCAAACCCAACTAACCATAACCCTAACCCTAACCCTAACCCTAACCCTAACCCTAACCCTAGCCCAAATAACCCTAACCCTAACCCTAACCCTGACCCTAAACCTAACCCTAAACCAAATAACCCTAACCCTAACCCTAAACCAAGTAGCCCTAACACTAACCATAAGCCTAACCTTTACCAAAATAACCCTAACCATAAACCAAACCCAACTAACCATAACCCTAACCCTAACCCTAACCCTAACCCTAACCCTAACCCTAGCCCAAATAACCCTAACCCTAACCCTAACCCTGACCCTAAACCTGACCCTAAACCAAATAACCCTAACCCTAACCCTAAACCAACTAGCCCTAACACTAACCATAAGCCTAACCTTTACCGAAATAACCCTAACCCTAACCCAAACCCAACTAACCCTAACCCTAACCCTAACCCTAACCCTAACCCTAACCCTAACCCTAGCCCAAATAACCCTAACCCTAACCATAAACCTGACCCTACACCTAACACTAAACCAAATAACCCTAACCCTAACACTAAACCAACTAGCCCTAACACTAACCATAAGCCTAACCTTTACCAAAATAACCCTAACCATAACCCAAACCCAACTAACCATAACCCTAACCCTAACCCTAACCCTAACCCTAACCCTAGCCCAAATAACCCTAACCCTAACCCTAACCCTGACCCTAAACCTAACCCTAAACCAAATAACCCTAACCCTAACCCTAAACCAACTAGCCCTAACACTAACCATAAGCCTAACCTTTACCAAAATAACCCTAACCATAACCCAAACCCAACTAACCATAACCCTAACCCTAACCCTAACCCTAACCCTAACCCTAGCCCATATAACCCTAACCCTAGCCCAAATAACCCTAACCCTAACCCTAACCCTGACCCTAAACCTAACCCTAAACCAAATAACCCTAACCCTAACCCTAAACCAACTAGCCCTAACACTAACCATAAGCCTAACCTTTACCAAAATAACCCTAACCAAAACCCAAACCCAACTAACCATAACCCTAACCCTAACCCTAACCCTAACCCTAACCCTAACCCTAACCCTAGCCCAAATAACCCTAACCCTGACCCTGACCCTAAACCTAACCCTAAACCAAATAACCCTAACCCTAACCCTAAACCAACTAGCCCTAACACTAACCATAAGCCTAACCTTTACCAAAATAACCCTAACCATAACCCAAACCCAACTAACCATAACCCTAACCCTAACCCTAACCCTAACCCTAACCCTAACCCTAACCCTAGCCCAAATAACCCTAACCCTAACCCTGAGCCTAAACCTAACCCTAAACCAAATAACCCTAACCCTAAACCTAAACCAACTAGCCCTAACACTAACCATAAGCCTAACCTTTACCAAAATAACCCTAACCATAACCCAAACCCAACTAACCATAAAACTAACCCTAACCCTAACCCTAACCCTAACCCTAACCCTAGCCCAAATAACCCTAACCCTAACCCTAACCCTGACCCTAAACCTAACCCTAAACCAAATAACCCTAACCCTAACCCTAAACCAACTAGCCCTAACACTAACCATAAGCCTAACCTTTACCAAAATAACCCTAACCATAACCCAAACCCAACTAACCATAACCCTAACCCTAACCCTAACCCTAACCCTAACCCTAGCCCAAATAACCCTAACCCTAACCCTAACCCTGACCCTAAACCTAACCCTAAACCAAATAACCCTAACCCTAACCCTAAACCAACTAGCCCTAACACTAACCATAAGCCTAACCTTTACCAAAATAACCCTAACCATAACCCAAACCCAACTAACCATAACCCTAACCCTAACCCTAACCCTAACCCTAACCCTAACCCTAACCCTAGCCCAAATAACCCTAACCCTAACCCTGACCCTAAACCTAACCCTAAACCAAATAACCCTAACCCTAACCCTAAACCAACTAGCCCTAACACTAACCATAAGCCTAACCTTTACCAAAATAACCCTAACCATAACCCAAACCCAACTAACCATAACCCTAACCCTAACCCTAACCCTAACCCTAACCCTAGCCCAAATAACCCTAACCCTAACCCTAACCCTGACCCTAAACCTAACCCTAAACCAAATAACCCTAACCCTAACCCTAAACCAACTAGCCCTAACACTAACCATAAGCCTAACCTTTACCAAAATAACCCTAACCATAACCCAAACCCAACTAACCATAACCCTAACCCTAACCCTAACCCTAACCCTAACCCTAGCCCAAATAACCCTAACCCTAACCCTAACCCTGAGCCTAAACCTAACCCTAAACCAAATACCCCTAACCCTAACCCTAAACCAACTAGCCCTAACACTAACCATAAGCCTAACCTTTACCAAAATAACCCTAACCATAACCCAAACCCAACTAACCATAACCCTAACCCTAACCCTAACCCTAACCCTAACCCTAACCCTAACCCTAGCCCAAATAACCCTAACCCTAACCCTAACCCTGACCCTAAACCTAACCCTAAACCAAATAACCCTAACCCTAACCCTAAACCAACTAGCCCTAACACTAACCATAAGCCTAACCTTTACCAAAATAACCCTAACCATAACCCTAACCCAACTAACCATAACCCTAACCCTAACCCTAACCCTAGCCCAAATAACCCTAACCCTAACCCTAACCCTGACCCTAAACCTAACCCTAAACCAAATAACCCTAACCCTAACCCTAAACCAACTAGCCCTAACACTAACCATAAGCCTAACCTTTACCAAAATAACCCTAACCATAACCCAAACCCAACTAACCATAACCCTAACCCTAACCCTAACCCTAACCCTAGCCCAAATAACCCTAACCCTAACCCTAACCCTGACCCTAAACCTAACCCTAAACCAAATAACCCTAACCCTAACCCTAAACCAACTAGCCCTAACACTAACCATAAGCCTAACCTTTACCAAAATAACCCTAACCATAACCCAAACCCAACTAACCATAACCCTAACCCTAACCCTAACCCTAACCCTAACCCTAGCCCATATAACCCTAACCCTAACCCTAACCCTGACCCTAAACCTAACCCTAAACCAAATAACCCTAACCCTAACCCTAAACCAACTAGCCCTAACACTAACCATAAGCCTAACCTTTACCAAAATAACCCTAACCATAACCCAAACCCAACTAACCATAACCCTAACCCTAACCCTAACCCTAACCCTAACCCTAACCCTAACCCTAACCCTAGCCCAAATAACCCTAACCCTAACCCTAACCCTGACCCTAAACCTAACCCTAAACCAAATAACCCTAACCCTCACCCTAAACCAAGTAGCCCTAACACTAACCATAAGCCTAACCTTTACCAAAATAACCCTAACCATAACCCAAACCCAACTAACCATAACCCTAACCCTAACCCTAACCCTAACCCTAACCCTAGCCCAAATAACCCTAACCCTAACCCTAACCCTGACCCTAAACCTGACCCTAA
This sequence comes from Sturnus vulgaris, assembly GCF_052056855.1. Lineage (NCBI taxonomy): Eukaryota > Metazoa > Chordata > Aves > Passeriformes > Sturnidae > Sturnus > Sturnus vulgaris. Next base: position 14,340 of record NW_028276139.1, read on the forward strand.
ACCAAATAACCCTAACCCTAACCCTAAACCAACTAGCCCTAACACTAACCATAAGCCTAACCTTTACCGAAATAACCCTAACCATAACCCAAACCCAACTAACCATAACCCTAACCCTAACCCTAACCCTAACCCTAACCCTAGCCCATATAACCCTAACCCTAGCCCAAATAACCCTAACCCTAACCCTAACCCTGACCCTAAACCTAACCCTAAACCAAATAACCCTAACCCTAACCCTAAACCAACTAGCCCTAACACTAACCATAAGCCTAACCTTTACCAAAATAACCCTAACCATAACCCAAACCCAACTAACCATAACCCTAACCCTAACCCTAACCCTAACCCTAACCCTAACCCTAACCCTAACCCTAGCCCAAATAACCCTAACCCTAACCCTAACCCTGACCCTAAACCTAACCCTAAACCAAATAACCCTAACCCTAACCCTAAACCAACTAGCCCTTACACTAACCATAAGCCTAACCTTTACCAAAATAACCCTAACCATAACCCAAACCCAACTAACCATAACCCTAACCCTGACCCTAACCCTAACCCTAACCCTAACCCTAACCCTAACCCTAGCCCAAATAACCCTAACCCTAACCCTAACCCTGACCCTAAACCTAACCCTAAACCAAATAACCCTAACCCTAACCCTAAACCAACTAGCCCTAACACTAACCATAAGCCTAACCTTTACCAAAATAACCCTAACCATAACCCAAACCCAACTAACCATAACCCTAACCCTAACCCTAACCCTAACCCTAACCCTAACCCTAACCCTAACCCTAACCCTAACCCTAACCCTAGCCCAAATAACCCTAACCCTAACCCTAACCCTGACCCTAAACCTAACCCTAAACCAAATAACCCTAACCCTAACCCTAAACCAACTAGCCCTAACACTAACCATAAGCCTAACCTTTACCAAAATAACCCTAACCATAACCCAAACCCAACTAACCATAACCCTAACCCTAACCCTAACCCTAACCCTAACCCTAGCCCAAATAACCCTAACCCTAACCCTAACCCTGACCCTAAACCTAACCCTAAACCAAATAACCCTAACCCTAACCCTAAACCAACTAGCCCTAACACTAACCATAAGCCTAACCTTTACCAAAATAACCCTAACCATAACCCAAACCCAACTAACCATAACCCTAACCCTAACCCTAACCCTAACCCTAACCCTAACCCTAGCCCAAATAACCCTAACCCTAACCCTAACCCTGACCCTAAACCTAACCCTAAACCAAATAACCCTAACCCTAACCCTAAACCAACTAGCCCTAACACTAACCATAAGCCTAACCTTTACCAAAATAACCCTAACCATAACCCAAACCCAACTAACCATAACCCTAACCCTAACCCTAACCCTAACCCTAACCCTAACCCTAACCCTAGCCCAAATAACCCTAACCCTAACCCTGACCCTAAACCTAACCCTAAACCAAATAACCCTAACCCTAACCCTAAACCAACTAGCCCTAACACTAACCATAAGCCTAACCTTTACCAAAATAACCCTAACCATAACCCAAACCCAACTAACCATAACCCTAACCCTAACCCTAACCCTAACCCTAACCCTAACCCTAACCCTAGCCCAAATAACCCTAACCCTAACCCTAACCCTGACCCTAAACCTAACCCTAAACCAAATAACCCTAACCCTAACCCTAAACCAACTAGCCCTAACACTAACCATAAGCCTAACCTTTACAAAAATAACCCTAACCATAACCCAAACCCAACTAACCATAACCCTAACCCTAACCCTAACCCTAACCCTAACCCTAGCCCAAATAACCCTAACCCTAACACTGACCCTAAACCTAACCCTAAACCAAATAACCCTAACCCTAACCCTAACCCAACTAGCCCTAACACTAACCATAAGCCTAACCTTTACCAAAATAACCCTAACCATAACCCTAACCCAACTAACCATAACCCTAACCCTAACCCTAACCCTAGCCCAAATAACCCTAACCCTAACCCTAACCCTGACCCTAAACCTAACCCTAAACCAAATAACCCTAACCCTAACCCTAAACCAACTAGCCCTAACACTAACCATAAGCCTAACCTTTACCAAAATAACCCTAACCATAACCCAAACCCAACTAACCATAACCCTAACCCTAACCCTAACCCTAACCCTAGCCCAAATAACCCTAACCCTAACCCTAACCCTGACCCTAAACCTAACCCTAAACCAAATAACCCTAACCCTAACCCTAAACCAACTAGCCCTAACACTAACCATAAGCCTAACCTTTACCAAAATAACCCTAACCATAACCCAAACCCAACTAACCATAACCCTAACCCTAACCCTAACCCTAACCCTAACCCTAGCCCATATAACCCTAACCCTAACCCTAACCCTGACCCTAAACCTAACCCTAAACCAAATAACCCTAACCCTAACCCTAAACCAACTAGCCCTAACACTAACCATAAGCCTAACCTTTACCAAAATAACCCTAACCATAACCCAAACCCAACTAACCATAACCCTAACCCTAACCCTAACCCTAACCCTAACCCTAGCCCAAATAACCCTAACCCTAACCCTAACCCTGACCCTAAACCTAACCCTAAACCAAATAACCCTAACCCTAACCCTAAACCAAGTAGCCCTAACACTAACCATAAGCCTAACCTTTACCAAAATAACCCTAACCATAAACCAAACCCAACTAACCATAACCCTAACCCTAACCCTAACCCTAACCCTAACCCTAACCCTAGCCCAAATAACCCTAACCCTAACCCTAACCCTGACCCTAAACCTGACCCTAAACCAAATAACCCTAACCCTAACCCTAAACCAACTAGCCCTAACACTAACCATAAGCCTAACCTTTACCGAAATAACCCTAACCCTAACCCAAACCCAACTAACCCTAACCCTAACCCTAACCCTAACCCTAACCCTAACCCTAACCCTAGCCCAAATAACCCTAACCCTAACCATAAACCTGACCCTACACCTAACACTAAACCAAATAACCCTAACCCTAACACTAAACCAACTAGCCCTAACACTAACCATAAGCCTAACCTTTACCAAAATAACCCTAACCATAACCCAAACCCAACTAACCATAACCCTAACCCTAACCCTAACCCTAACCCTAACCCTAGCCCAAATAACCCTAACCCTAACCCTAACCCTGACCCTAAACCTAACCCTAAACCAAATAACCCTAACCCTAACCCTAAACCAACTAGCCCTAACACTAACCATAAGCCTAACCTTTACCAAAATAACCCTAACCATAACCCAAACCCAACTAACCATAACCCTAACCCTAACCCTAACCCTAACCCTAACCCTAGCCCATATAACCCTAACCCTAGCCCAAATAACCCTAACCCTAACCCTAACCCTGACCCTAAACCTAACCCTAAACCAAATAACCCTAACCCTAACCCTAAACCAACTAGCCCTAACACTAACCATAAGCCTAACCTTTACCAAAATAACCCTAACCAAAACCCAAACCCAACTAACCATAACCCTAACCCTAACCCTAACCCTAACCCTAACCCTAACCCTAACCCTAACCCTAGCCCAAATAACCCTAACCCTGACCCTGACCCTAAACCTAACCCTAAACCAAATAACCCTAACCCTAACCCTAAACCAACTAGCCCTAACACTAACCATAAGCCTAACCTTTACCAAAATAACCCTAACCATAACCCAAACCCAACTAACCATAACCCTAACCCTAACCCTAACCCTAACCCTAACCCTAACCCTAACCCTAGCCCAAATAACCCTAACCCTAACCCTGAGCCTAAACCTAACCCTAAACCAAATAACCCTAACCCTAAACCTAAACCAACTAGCCCTAACACTAACCATAAGCCTAACCTTTACCAAAATAACCCTAACCATAACCCAAACCCAACTAACCATAAAACTAACCCTAACCCTAACCCTAACCCTAACCCTAACCCTAGCCCAAATAACCCTAACCCTAACCCTAACCCTGACCCTAAACCTAACCCTAAACCAAATAACCCTAACCCTAACCCTAAACCAACTAGCCCTAACACTAACCATAAGCCTAACCTTTACCAAAATAACCCTAACCATAACCCAAACCCAACTAACCATAACCCTAACCCTAACCCTAACCCTAACCCTAACCCTAGCCCAAATAACCCTAACCCTAACCCTAACCCTGACCCTAAACCTAACCCTAAACCAAATAACCCTAACCCTAACCCTAAACCAACTAGCCCTAACACTAACCATAAGCCTAACCTTTACCAAAATAACCCTAACCATAACCCAAACCCAACTAACCATAACCCTAACCCTAACCCTAACCCTAACCCTAACCCTAACCCTAACCCTAACCCTAGCCCAAATAACCCTAACCCTAACCCTGACCCTAAACCTAACCCTAAACCAAATAACCCTAACCCTAACCCTAAACCAACTAGCCCTAACACTAACCATAAGCCTAACCTTTACCAAAATAACCCTAACCATAACCCAAACCCAACTAACCATAACCCTAACCCTAACCCTAACCCTAACCCTAACCCTAGCCCAAATAACCCTAACCCTAACCCTAACCCTGACCCTAAACCTAACCCTAAACCAAATAACCCTAACCCTAACCCTAAACCAACTAGCCCTAACACTAACCATAAGCCTAACCTTTACCAAAATAACCCTAACCATAACCCAAACCCAACTAACCATAACCCTAACCCTAACCCTAACCCTAACCCTAACCCTAGCCCAAATAACCCTAACCCTAACCCTAACCCTGAGCCTAAACCTAACCCTAAACCAAATACCCCTAACCCTAACCCTAAACCAACTAGCCCTAACACTAACCATAAGCCTAACCTTTACCAAAATAACCCTAACCATAACCCAAACCCAACTAACCATAACCCTAACCCTAACCCTAACCCTAACCCTAACCCTAACCCTAGCCCAAATAACCCTAACCCTAACCCTAACCCTGACCCTAAACCTAACCCTAAACCAAATAACCCTAACCCTAACCCTAAACCAACTAGCCCTAACACTAACCATAAGCCTAACCTTTACCAAAATAACCCTAACCATAACCCAAACCCAACTAACCATAACCCTAACCCTAACCCTAACCCTAACCCTAACCCTAACCCTAGCCCATATAACCCTAACCCTAACCCTAACCCTGACCCTAAACCTAACCCTAAACCAAATAACCCTAACCCTAACCCTAAACCAACTAGCCCTAACACTAACCATAAGCCTAACCTTTACCAAAATAACCCTAACCATAACCCAAACCCAACTAACCATAACCCTAACCCTAACCCTAACCCTAACCCTAACCCTAGCCCAAATAACCCTAACCCTAACCCTAACCCTGACCCTAAACCTAACCCTAAACCAAATAACCCTAACCCTAACCCTAAACCAACTAGCCCTAACACTAACCATAAGCCTAACCTTTACCAAAATAACCCTAACCATGACCCAAACCCAACTAACCATAACCCTAACCCTAACCCTAACCCTAACCCTAACCCTAACCCTAACCCTAACCCTAGCCCAAATAACCCTAACCCTAACCCTAACCCTGACCCTAAACCTAACCCTAAACCAAATAA
>NW_028276139.1:25000-32500 GCF_052056855.1 Sturnus vulgaris
CTGACCCTAAACCTAACCCTAAACCAAATAACCCTAACCCTAAACCAACTAGCCCTAACACTAACCATAAGCCTAACCTTTACCAAAATAACCCTAACCATAACCCAAACCCAACTAACCATAACCCTAACCCTAACCCTAACCCTAACCCTAACCCTAGCCCAAATAACCCTAACCCTAACCCTAACCCTGAGCCTAAACCTAACCCTAAACCAAATACCCCTAACCCTAACCCTAAACCAACTAGCCCTAACACTAACCATAAGCCTAACCTTTACCAAAATAACCCTAACCATAACCCAAACCCAACTAACCATAACCCTAACCCTAACCCTAACCCTAACCCTAACCCTAGCCCAAATAACCCTAACCCTAACCCTAACCCTGACCCTAAACCTAACCCTAAACCAAATAACCCTAACCCTAACCCTAAACCAACTAGCCCTAACACTAACCATAAGCCTAACCTTTACCAAAATAACCCTAACCATAACCCAAACCCAACTAACCATAACCCTAACCCTAACCCTAACCCTAACCCTAGCCCATATAACCCTAACCCTAACCCTATACCCTGACCCTAAACCTAACCCTAAACCAAATAACCCTAACCCTAACCCTAAACCAACCAGCCCTAACACTAACCATAAGCCTAACCTTTACCAAAATAACCCTAACCATAACCCAAACCCAACTAACCATAACCCTAACCCTAACCCTAACCCTAACCCTAACCCTAGCCCAAATAACCCTAACCCTAACCCTAACCCTGACCCTAAATCTAACCCTAAACCAAATAACCCTAACCCTAACCCTAAACCAACTAGCCCTAACACTAACCATAAGCCTAACCTTTACCAAAATAACCCTAACCATAACCCAAACCCAACTAACCATAACCCTAACCCTAACCCTAACCCTAACCCTAACCCTAACCCTAACCCTAGCCCATATAACCCTAACCCTAACCCTAACCCTGACCCTAAACCTAACCCTAAACCAAATAACCCTAACCCTAACCCTAAACCAACTAGCCCTAACACTAACCATAAGCCTAACCTTTACCAAAATAACCCTAACCATAACCCAAACCCAACTAACCATAACCCTAACCCTAATCCTAACCCTAACCCTAACCCTAACCCTAACCCTAACCCTAACCCTAACCCTAACCCTAGCCCAAATAACCCTAACCCTAACCCTAACCCTGACCCTAAACCTAACCCTAAACCAAATAACCCTAACCCTAACCCTAAACCAACTAGCCCTAACACTAACCATAAGCCTAACCTTTACCAAAATAACCCTAACCATAACCCAAACCCAACTAACCATAACCCTAACCCTAACCCTAACCCTAACCCTAACCCTAGCCCAAATAACCCTAACCCTAACCCTAACCCTGACCCTAAACCTAACCCTAAACCAAATAACCCTAACCCTAACCCTAAACCAACTAGCCCTAACACTAACCATAAGCCTAACCTTTACCAAAATAACCCTAACCATAACCCAAACCCAACTAACCATAACCCTAACCCTAACCCTAACCCTAACCCTAACCCTAGCCCAAATAACCCTAACCCTAACCCTAACCCTGACCCTAAACCTAACCCTAAACCAAATAACCCTAACCCTAACCCTAAACCAACTAGCCCTAACACTAACCATAAGCCTAACCTTTACCAAAATAACCCTAACCATAACCCAAACCCAACTAACCATAACCCTAACCCTAACCCTAACCCTAACCCTAACCCTAGCCCAAATAACCCTAACCCTAACCCTGACCCTAAACCTAACCCTAAACCAAATAACCCTAACCCTAACCCTAAACCAACTAGCCCTAACACTAACCATAAGCCTAACCTTTACCAAAATAACCCTAACCATAACCCAAACACAACTAACCATAACCCTAACCCTAACCCTAACCCTAACCCTAACCCTAACCCTAACCCTAGCCCAAATAACCCTAACCCTAACCCTAACCCTGACCCTAAACCTAACCCTAAACCAAATAACCCTAACCCTAACCCTAAACCAACTAGCCCTAACACTAACCATAAGCCTAACCTTTACCAAAATAACCCTAACCATAACCCAAACCCAACTAACCATAACCCTAACCCTAACCCTAACCCTAACCCTAACCCTAACCCTAACCCTAGCCCAAATAACCCTAACCCTAACACTGACCCTAAACCTAACCCTAAACCAAATAACCCTAACCCTAACCCTAACCCAACTAGCCCTAACACTAACCATAAGCCTAACCTTTACCAAAATAACCCTAACCATAACCCTAACCCAACTAACCATAACCCTAACCCTAACCCTAACCCTAACCCTAACCCTAACCCTAGCCCAAATAACCCTAACCCTAACCCTAACCCTGACCCTAAACCTAACCCTAAACCAAATAACCCTAACCCTAACCCTAAACCAACTAGCCCTAACACTAACCATAAGCCTAACCTTTACCAAAATAACCCTAACCATAACCCAAACCCAACTAACCATAACCCTAACCCTAACCCTAACCCTAACCCTAACCCTAGCCCATATAACCCTAACCCTAACCCTAACCCTGACCCTAAACCTAACCCTAAACCAAATAACCCTAACCCTAACCCTAACCCAACTAGCCCTAACACTAACCATAAGCCTAACCTTTACCAAAATAACCCTAACCATAACTCAAACCCAACTAACCATAACACTAACCCTAACCCTAACCCTAACCCTAACCCTAACCCTAACCCTAACCCTAACCCTAACCCTAACCCTAACCCTAGCCCAAATAACCCTAACCCTAACCCTAACCCTGACCCTAAACCTAACCCTAAACCAAATAACCCTAACCCTAACCCTAAACCAACTAGCCCTAACACTAACCATAAGCCTAACCTTTACCAAAATAACCCTAACCATAACCCAAACCCAACTAACCATAACCCTAACCCTAACCCTAACCCTAACCCTAACCCTAACCCTAGCCCAAATAACCCTAACCCTAACCCTAACCCTGACCCTAAACCTAACCCTAAACCAAATAACCCTAACCCTAACCCTAAACCAACTAGCCCTAACACTAACCATAAGCCTAACCTTTACCAAAATAACCCTAACCATAACCCAAACCCAACTAACCATAACCCTAACCCTAACCCTAACCCTAACCCTAACCCTAACCCTAACCCTAACCCTAGCCCAAATAACCCTAACCCTAACCCTAACCCTGAGCCTAAACCTAACCCTAAACCAAATACCCCAAACCCTAACCCTAAACCAACTAGCCCTAACACTAACCATAAGCCTAACCTTTACAAAAATAACCCTAACCATAACCCAAACCCAACTAACCATAACCCTAACCCTAACCCTAACCCTAACCCTAACCCTAGCCCAAATAACCCTAACCCTAACCCTAACCCTGACCCTAAACCTAACCTCTAACCCTGACCCTAAACCTAACCCTAAACCAAATAACCCTAACCCTAACCCTAACCCTAACCCTAACCCCTAACCCTCTAACCCTAACCCTAACCTTTACCAAAATAACCCTAACCATAACCCAAACCCAACTAACCATAACCCTAACCCTAACCCTAACCCTAACCCTAGCCCAAATAACCCTAACCCTAACCCTAACCCTGACCCTAAACCTAAACCTAAACCAAATACCCCTAACCCTAACCCTAAACCAACTAGCCCTAACATTAACCATAAGCCTAACTTTTACCAAAATAACCCTAACCATAACCCAAACCCAACTAACCATAACCCTAAACCTAACCCTAACCCTAACCCTAACCCTAACCTAACCCTAACCCTAACCCCTAACCCTAACCCTAACCCTAACCCTAGCCCATATAACCCTAACCCTAACCCTAACCCTGACCCTAAACCTAACCCTAAACCAAATAACCCTAACCCTAAACCAACTAGCCCTAACACTAACCATAAGCCTAACCTTTACCAAAATAACCCTAACCATAACCCAAACCCAACTAACCATAACCCTAACCCTAACCCTAACCCTAACCCTAACCCTAGCCCAAATAACCCTAACCCTAACCCTAACCCTGAGCCTAAACCTAACCCTAAACCAAATACCCCTAACCCTAACCCTAAACCAACTAGCCCTAACACTAACCATAAGCCTAACCTTTACCAAAATAACCCTAACCATAACCCAAACCCAACTAACCATAACCCTAACCCTAACCCTAACCCTAACCCTAACCCTAGCCCAAATAACCCTAACCCTAACCCTAACCCTGACCCTAAACCTAACCCTAAACCAAATAACCCTAACCCTAACCCTAAACCAACTAGCCCTAACACTAACCATAAGCCTAACCTTTACCAAATAACCCTAACCATAACCAAACCCAACTAACCCTTAACCATAACCCTAACCCTAACCTAAGCCCTAACACTAGCCCAAATAACCCTAACCCTAACCCTAACCCTGACCCTAAACCTAACCCCTAAACCAATAACCCTAACCCTAACCCTAAACCAACTAGCCTAACACTAACCATAAGCCTAACCTTTACCAAAATAACCTAACCATAACCCAAACCCAACTAACCATAACCCTAACCCTAACCCTAACCCTAACCCTAACCCTAGCCCAAATAACCCTAACCCTAACCCTACCCTGACCCTAACCTAACCCTAAACAAATAACCCTAACCCTAACCCTAACCAACTAGCCCTAACACTAACCATAAGCCTAACCTTTACCAAAATAACCCTAACCATAACCCAAACACAACTAACCATAACCCTACCAACCTACCTAACCCTAACCCTAACCCTAACCCTAACCCTAGCCCAAATAACCCTAACCCTAACCCTAACCCTGACCCTAAACCTAACCCTAAACCAAATAACCCTAACCCTAACCCTAAACCAACTAGCCCTAACACTAACCATAAGCCTAACCTTTACCAAAATAACCCTAACCATAACCCAAACCCAACTAACCATAACCCTAACCCCTAACCCTAACCCTAACCCTAACCCTAACCCTAACCCTAGCCCAATAACCCCTAACCCTAACCCTGACCCTAAACCTAACCCTAAACCAAATAACCCTAACCCTAACCCTAAACCAACTAGCCCTAACACCTAACCCATAAGCCTAACCTTTACCAAAATACCCTAACCATAACCCAAACCCAACTAACCATAACCCCTAACCCTAACCCTAACCCCTAACCCTAACCCTAACCCTAGCCCAAATAACCCTAACCCTAACCCTAACCCTGACCCTAAACCTAACCTAAACCAAATAACCCTAACCCTAACCCTAAACCAACTAGCCCTAACACTAACCATAAGCCTAACCTTTACCAAAACTAACCCTAACCATAACCCAAACCCAACTAACCACCTAACCCTAACCCTAACCCTAACCCTACAACCCTAACCCTAGCCCAAATAACCCTAACCCTAACCCTAACCCTGACCCTAAACCTAACCCTAAACCAAATAACCCTAACCCTAACCCTAACCAACTAGCCCTAACACTAACCATAAGCCTAACCTTTACCAAAATAACCTAACCATAACCAAACCCAACCTAACCATAACCCTAACCCTAACCCTAACCCTAACCCTAACCCTACCCTAACCTAACCACCTAGCCCAAATAACCCTAACCCTAACCCTAACCCTGACCCTAAACCTAACCCTAAACCAAATAACCCCTAACCCCTAACCCCTAAACCAACTAGCCCTAACACTAACCATAAGCCTAACCTTTTACCAAAATAACCCTAACCATAACCCAAACCCAACTAACCATAACCCTAACCCTAACCCTAACCCTAACCCTAACCCTAGCCCAAATAACCCTAACCCTAACCCTAACCCTGACCCTAAACCTAACCCTAAACCAAATAACCCTAACCCTAACCCTAAACCCAACTAGCCCTAACACTAACCATAAGCCTAACCTTTACCAAAATAACCCTAACCATAACCCAAACCCAACTAACCATAACCCTAACCCTAACCCTAACCCTAACCCTAACCCTAACCCTAACCCTAACCCCTAACCTAGCCCAAATAACCCTAACCTAACCCTAACCCTGACCCTAAACCTAACCCTAAACCAAATACCCCTAACCCTAACCCTAAACCAACTAGCCCTAACACTAACCATAAGCCTAACCTTTACCAAAATAACCCCTAACCATAACCCAAACCCAACTAACCATAACCCTAACCCTAACCCTAACCCTAACCCTAACCCTAGCCCAATAACCCTAACCCTAACCCTAACCCTGACCCTAAACCTAACCCTAAACCAAATAACCCTAACCCTAACCCTAACCCAACCTAGCCCTAACACTAACATAAGCCTAACCTTTACCAAAATAACCCTAACCATAACCCAAACCCAACTAACCATAACCCTACCTAACCCTAACCCTAACCCTAACCTAACCCTAACCCTAACCCTAGCCCAAATAACCCTAACCCTAACCCTAACCCTGACCCTAACCTAACCCTAAACCAAATAACCCTAACCCTACCCTAAACCCAACTAGCCCTAACACTAACCATAAGCCTAACCTTTACCAAAATAACCCTAACCATAACCCAAACCCAACTAACCATAACCCTAACCCTAACCCTAACCCTAACCCCTAACCCTAACCCTAGCCCAAATAACCCTAACCCTAACCCTAACCCTGACCCTAAACCTAACCCTAAACCAAATAACCCTAACCCTAACCCTAAACCAACTAGCCGCTAACACTAACCATAAGCCTAACCTTTACCAAAATAACCCTAAACCATAACCCAAACCCAACCTAACCTAACCCTAACCCCTAACCCTAACCCTAACCCTAACCCTAGCCCAAATAACCCTAACCCTAACCCTAACCCTGACCCTAAACCTAACCCTAAACCAAATAACCCTAACCCTAACCCTAAACCAACTAGCCCTAACACTAACCATAAGCCTAACCTTTACCAAAATAACCCTAACCATAACCCAAACCCAACTAACCGATAACCCTAACCCTAACCCTAACCCTAACCCTAACCCCTAACCCTAGCCCAAATAACCCTAACCCTAACCCTGACCCTAAACCTAACCCTAAACCAAATAACCCGAACCCTAACCCTAACCCAAACTAGCCCTAACACTAACCATAAGCCTAACCTTTACCCAAAATAACCCTAACCATAACCCTAACCCAACTAACCTAACCCTACCTACCCTAACCCTAACCCTAACCTAACCCTAACCCTAACCCTAGCCCAAATAACCCTAACCCTAACCCTAACCCTGACCCTAAACCTAACCCTAAACCAAATAACCCTAACCCTAACCCTAAACCAACTAGCCCTAACACTAACCATAAGCCTAACCTTTACCAAAATAACCCTAACATAACCCAAACCCAACTAACCATAACCCCTAACCCTAACCCTAACCCTAACCCTAACCCTAGCCCAAATAACCCTAAC
>NW_028276139.1:37500-48859 GCF_052056855.1 Sturnus vulgaris
CATAACCCTAACCCTAACCCTAACCCTAACCCTAACCCTAGCCCAAATAACCCTAACCCTAACCCTAACCCTGACCCTAAACCTAACCCTAAACCAAATAACCCTAACCCTAACCCTAAACCAAGTAGCCCTAACACTAACCATAAGCCTAACCTTTACCAAAATAACCCTAACCATAACCCAAACCCAACTAACCATAACCCTAACCCTAACCCTAACCCTAACCCTAACCCTAGCCCAAATAACCCTAACCCTAACCCTAACCCTGACCCTAAACCTAACCCTAAACCAAATAACCCTAACCCTAACCCTAAACCAACTAGCCCTAACACTAACCATAAGCCTAACCTTTACCAAAATAACCCTAACCATAACCCAAACCCAACTAACCATAACCCTAACCCTAACCCTAACCCTAACCCTAACCCTAACCCTAACCCTAACCCTAGCCCAAATAACCCTAACCCTAACCCTGACCCTAAACCTAACCCTAAACCAAATAACCCTAACCCTAACCCTAAACCAACTAGCCCTAACACTAACCATAAGCCTAACCTTTACCAAAATAACCCTAACCATAACCCAAACCCAACTAACCATAACCCTAACCCTAACCCTAACCCTAACCCTAACCCTAACCCTAACCCTAGCCCAAATAACCCTAACCCTAACCCTAACCCTGACCCTAAACCTAACCCTAAACCAAATAACCCTAACCCTAACCCTAAACCAACTAGCCCTAACACTAACCATAAGCCTAACCTTTACAAAAATAACCCTAACCATAACCCAAACCCAACTAACCATAACCCTAACCCTAACCCTAACCCTAACCCTAACCCTAACCCTAGCCCAAATAACCCTAACCCTAACACTGACCCTAAACCTAACCCTAAACCAAATAACCCTAACCCTAACCCTAACCCAACTAGCCCTAACACTAACCATAAGCCTAACCTTTACCAAAATAACCCTAACCATAACCCTAACCCAACTAACCATAACCCTAACCCTAACCCTAACCCTAGCCCAAATAACCCTAACCCTAACCCTAACCCTGACCCTAAACCTAACCCTAAACCAAATAACCCTAACCCTAACCCTAACCCTGACCCTAAACCTAACCCTAAACCAAATAACCCTAACCCTAACCCTAAACCAACTAGCCCTAACACTAACCATAAGCCTAACCTTTACCAAAATAACCCTAACCATAACCCAAACCCAACTAACCATAACCCTAACCCTAACCCTAACCCTAACCCTAACCCTAGCCCATATAACCCTAACCCTAACCCTAACCCTGACCCTAAACCTAACCCTAAACCAAATAACCCTAACCCTAACCCTAAACCAACTAGCCCTAACACTAACCATAAGCCTAACCTTTACCAAAATAACCCTAACCATAACCCAAACCCAACTAACCATAACCCTAACCCTAACCCTAACCCTAACCCTAACCCTAACCCTAGCCCAAATAACCCTAACCCTAACCCTAACCCTGACCCTAAACCTAACCCTAAACCAAATAACCCTAACCCTAACCCTAAACCAAGTAGCCCTAACACTAACCATAAGCCTAACCTTTACCAAAATAACCCTAACCATAACCCAAACCCAACTAACCATAACCCTAACCCTAACCCTAACCCTAACCCTAACCCTAACCCTAGCCCAAATAACCCTAACCCTAACCCTAACCCTGACCCTAAACCTAACCCTAAACCAAATAACCCTAACCCTAACCCTAAACCAAGTAGCCCTAACACTAACCATAAGCCTAACCTTTACCAAAATAACCCTAACCATAAACCAAACCCAACTAACCATAACCCTAACCCTAACCCTAACCCTAACCCTAACCCTAACCCTAGCCCAAATAACCCTAACCCTAACCCTAACCCTGACCCTAAACCTGACCCTAAACCAAATAACCCTAACCCTAACCCTAAACCAACTAGCCCTAACACTAACCATAAGCCTAACCTTTACCGAAATAACCCTAACCCTAACCCAAACCCAACTAACCCTAACCCTAACCCTAACCCTAACCCTAACCCTAACCCTAACCCTAGCCCAAATAACCCTAACCCTAACCATAAACCTGACCCTACACCTAACACTAAACCAAATAACCCTAACCCTAACACTAAACCAACTAGCCCTAACACTAACCATAAGCCTAACCTTTACCAAAATAACCCTAACCATAACCCAAACCCAACTAACCATAACCCTAACCCTAACCCTAACCCTAACCCTAACCCTAGCCCAAATAACCCTAACCCTAACCCTAACCCTGACCCTAAACCTAACCCTAAACCAAATAACCCTAACCCTAACCCTAAACCAACTAGCCCTAACACTAACCATAAGCCTAACCTTTACCAAAATAACCCTAACCATAACCCAAACCCAACTAACCATAACCCTAACCCTAACCCTAACCCTAACCCTAACCCTAGCCCATATAACCCTAACCCTAGCCCAAATAACCCTAACCCTAACCCTAACCCTGACCCTAAACCTAACCCTAAACCAAATAACCCTAACCCTAACCCTAAACCAACTAGCCCTAACACTAACCATAAGCCTAACCTTTACCAAAATAACCCTAACCAAAACCCAAACCCAACTAACCATAACCCTAACCCTAACCCTAACCCTAACCCTAACCCTAACCCTAACCCTAGCCCAAATAACCCTAACCCTGACCCTGACCCTAAACCTAACCCTAAACCAAATAACCCTAACCCTAACCCTAAACCAACTAGCCCTAACACTAACCATAAGCCTAACCTTTACCAAAATAACCCTAACCATAACCCAAACCCAACTAACCATAACCCTAACCCTAACCCTAACCCTAACCCTAACCCTAACCCTAACCCTAGCCCAAATAACCCTAACCCTAACCCTGAGCCTAAACCTAACCCTAAACCAAATAACCCTAACCCTAAACCTAAACCAACTAGCCCTAACACTAACCATAAGCCTAACCTTTACCAAAATAACCCTAACCATAACCCAAACCCAACTAACCATAAAACTAACCCTAACCCTAACCCTAACCCTAACCCTAACCCTAGCCCAAATAACCCTAACCCTAACCCTAACCCTGACCCTAAACCTAACCCTAAACCAAATAACCCTAACCCTAACCCTAAACCAACTAGCCCTAACACTAACCATAAGCCTAACCTTTACCAAAATAACCCTAACCATAACCCAAACCCAACTAACCATAACCCTAACCCTAACCCTAACCCTAACCCTAACCCTAGCCCAAATAACCCTAACCCTAACCCTAACCCTGACCCTAAACCTAACCCTAAACCAAATAACCCTAACCCTAACCCTAAACCAACTAGCCCTAACACTAACCATAAGCCTAACCTTTACCAAAATAACCCTAACCATAACCCAAACCCAACTAACCATAACCCTAACCCTAACCCTAACCCTAACCCTAACCCTAACCCTAACCCTAGCCCAAATAACCCTAACCCTAACCCTGACCCTAAACCTAACCCTAAACCAAATAACCCTAACCCTAACCCTAAACCAACTAGCCCTAACACTAACCATAAGCCTAACCTTTACCAAAATAACCCTAACCATAACCCAAACCCAACTAACCATAACCCTAACCCTAACCCTAACCCTAACCCTAACCCTAGCCCAAATAACCCTAACCCTAACCCTAACCCTGACCCTAAACCTAACCCTAAACCAAATAACCCTAACCCTAACCCTAAACCAACTAGCCCTAACACTAACCATAAGCCTAACCTTTACCAAAATAACCCTAACCATAACCCAAACCCAACTAACCATAACCCTAACCCTAACCCTAACCCTAACCCTAACCCTAGCCCAAATAACCCTAACCCTAACCCTAACCCTGAGCCTAAACCTAACCCTAAACCAAATACCCCTAACCCTAACCCTAAACCAACTAGCCCTAACACTAACCATAAGCCTAACCTTTACCAAAATAACCCTAACCATAACCCAAACCCAACTAACCATAACCCTAACCCTAACCCTAACCCTAACCCTAACCCTAACCCTAACCCTAGCCCAAATAACCCTAACCCTAACCCTAACCCTGACCCTAAACCTAACCCTAAACCAAATAACCCTAACCCTAACCCTAAACCAACTAGCCCTAACACTAACCATAAGCCTAACCTTTACCAAAATAACCCTAACCATAACCCTAACCCAACTAACCATAACCCTAACCCTAACCCTAACCCTAGCCCAAATAACCCTAACCCTAACCCTAACCCTGACCCTAAACCTAACCCTAAACCAAATAACCCTAACCCTAACCCTAAACCAACTAGCCCTAACACTAACCATAAGCCTAACCTTTACCAAAATAACCCTAACCATAACCCAAACCCAACTAACCATAACCCTAACCCTAACCCTAACCCTAACCCTAGCCCAAATAACCCTAACCCTAACCCTAACCCTGACCCTAAACCTAACCCTAAACCAAATAACCCTAACCCTAACCCTAAACCAACTAGCCCTAACACTAACCATAAGCCTAACCTTTACCAAAATAACCCTAACCATAACCCAAACCCAACTAACCATAACCCTAACCCTAACCCTAACCCTAACCCTAACCCTAGCCCATATAACCCTAACCCTAACCCTAACCCTGACCCTAAACCTAACCCTAAACCAAATAACCCTAACCCTAACCCTAAACCAACTAGCCCTAACACTAACCATAAGCCTAACCTTTACCAAAATAACCCTAACCATAACCCAAACCCAACTAACCATAACCCTAACCCTAACCCTAACCCTAACCCTAACCCTAACCCTAACCCTAACCCTAGCCCAAATAACCCTAACCCTAACCCTAACCCTGACCCTAAACCTAACCCTAAACCAAATAACCCTAACCCTCACCCTAAACCAAGTAGCCCTAACACTAACCATAAGCCTAACCTTTACCAAAATAACCCTAACCATAACCCAAACCCAACTAACCATAACCCTAACCCTAACCCTAACCCTAACCCTAACCCTAGCCCAAATAACCCTAACCCTAACCCTAACCCTGACCCTAAACCTGACCCTAAACCAAATAACCCTAACCCTAACCCTAAACCAACTAGCCCTAACACTAACCATAAGCCTAACCTTTACCGAAATAACCCTAACCATAACCCAAACCCAACTAACCATAACCCTAACCCTAACCCTAACCCTAACCCTAACCCTAGCCCATATAACCCTAACCCTAGCCCAAATAACCCTAACCCTAACCCTAACCCTGACCCTAAACCTAACCCTAAACCAAATAACCCTAACCCTAACCCTAAACCAACTAGCCCTAACACTAACCATAAGCCTAACCTTTACCAAAATAACCCTAACCATAACCCAAACCCAACTAACCATAACCCTAACCCTAACCCTAACCCTAACCCTAACCCTAACCCTAACCCTAACCCTAGCCCAAATAACCCTAACCCTAACCCTAACCCTGACCCTAAACCTAACCCTAAACCAAATAACCCTAACCCTAACCCTAAACCAACTAGCCCTTACACTAACCATAAGCCTAACCTTTACCAAAATAACCCTAACCATAACCCAAACCCAACTAACCATAACCCTAACCCTGACCCTAACCCTAACCCTAACCCTAACCCTAACCCTAACCCTAGCCCAAATAACCCTAACCCTAACCCTAACCCTGACCCTAAACCTAACCCTAAACCAAATAACCCTAACCCTAAC
Organism: Sturnus vulgaris; assembly: GCF_052056855.1. Taxonomy (NCBI): domain Eukaryota; kingdom Metazoa; phylum Chordata; class Aves; order Passeriformes; family Sturnidae; genus Sturnus; species Sturnus vulgaris. The sequence goes on from NW_028276139.1 coordinate 43,276, forward strand.
CCTAAACCAACTAGCCCTAACACTAACCATAAGCCTAACCTTTACCAAAATAACCCTAACCATAACCCAAACCCAACTAACCATAACCCTAACCCTAACCCTAACCCTAACCCTAACCCTAACCCTAACCCTAACCCTAACCCTAACCCTAACCCTAGCCCAAATAACCCTAACCCTAACCCTAACCCTGACCCTAAACCTAACCCTAAACCAAATAACCCTAACCCTAACCCTAAACCAACTAGCCCTAACACTAACCATAAGCCTAACCTTTACCAAAATAACCCTAACCATAACCCAAACCCAACTAACCATAACCCTAACCCTAACCCTAACCCTAACCCTAACCCTAGCCCAAATAACCCTAACCCTAACCCTAACCCTGACCCTAAACCTAACCCTAAACCAAATAACCCTAACCCTAACCCTAAACCAACTAGCCCTAACACTAACCATAAGCCTAACCTTTACCAAAATAACCCTAACCATAACCCAAACCCAACTAACCATAACCCTAACCCTAACCCTAACCCTAACCCTAACCCTAACCCTAGCCCAAATAACCCTAACCCTAACCCTAACCCTGACCCTAAACCTAACCCTAAACCAAATAACCCTAACCCTAACCCTAAACCAACTAGCCCTAACACTAACCATAAGCCTAACCTTTACCAAAATAACCCTAACCATAACCCAAACCCAACTAACCATAACCCTAACCCTAACCCTAACCCTAACCCTAACCCTAACCCTAACCCTAGCCCAAATAACCCTAACCCTAACCCTGACCCTAAACCTAACCCTAAACCAAATAACCCTAACCCTAACCCTAAACCAACTAGCCCTAACACTAACCATAAGCCTAACCTTTACCAAAATAACCCTAACCATAACCCAAACCCAACTAACCATAACCCTAACCCTAACCCTAACCCTAACCCTAACCCTAACCCTAACCCTAGCCCAAATAACCCTAACCCTAACCCTAACCCTGACCCTAAACCTAACCCTAAACCAAATAACCCTAACCCTAACCCTAAACCAACTAGCCCTAACACTAACCATAAGCCTAACCTTTACAAAAATAACCCTAACCATAACCCAAACCCAACTAACCATAACCCTAACCCTAACCCTAACCCTAACCCTAACCCTAGCCCAAATAACCCTAACCCTAACACTGACCCTAAACCTAACCCTAAACCAAATAACCCTAACCCTAACCCTAACCCAACTAGCCCTAACACTAACCATAAGCCTAACCTTTACCAAAATAACCCTAACCATAACCCTAACCCAACTAACCATAACCCTAACCCTAACCCTAACCCTAGCCCAAATAACCCTAACCCTAACCCTAACCCTGACCCTAAACCTAACCCTAAACCAAATAACCCTAACCCTAACCCTAAACCAACTAGCCCTAACACTAACCATAAGCCTAACCTTTACCAAAATAACCCTAACCATAACCCAAACCCAACTAACCATAACCCTAACCCTAACCCTAACCCTAACCCTAGCCCAAATAACCCTAACCCTAACCCTAACCCTGACCCTAAACCTAACCCTAAACCAAATAACCCTAACCCTAACCCTAAACCAACTAGCCCTAACACTAACCATAAGCCTAACCTTTACCAAAATAACCCTAACCATAACCCAAACCCAACTAACCATAACCCTAACCCTAACCCTAACCCTAACCCTAACCCTAGCCCATATAACCCTAACCCTAACCCTAACCCTGACCCTAAACCTAACCCTAAACCAAATAACCCTAACCCTAACCCTAAACCAACTAGCCCTAACACTAACCATAAGCCTAACCTTTACCAAAATAACCCTAACCATAACCCAAACCCAACTAACCATAACCCTAACCCTAACCCTAACCCTAACCCTAACCCTAGCCCAAATAACCCTAACCCTAACCCTAACCCTGACCCTAAACCTAACCCTAAACCAAATAACCCTAACCCTAACCCTAAACCAAGTAGCCCTAACACTAACCATAAGCCTAACCTTTACCAAAATAACCCTAACCATAAACCAAACCCAACTAACCATAACCCTAACCCTAACCCTAACCCTAACCCTAACCCTAACCCTAGCCCAAATAACCCTAACCCTAACCCTAACCCTGACCCTAAACCTGACCCTAAACCAAATAACCCTAACCCTAACCCTAAACCAACTAGCCCTAACACTAACCATAAGCCTAACCTTTACCGAAATAACCCTAACCCTAACCCAAACCCAACTAACCCTAACCCTAACCCTAACCCTAACCCTAACCCTAACCCTAACCCTAGCCCAAATAACCCTAACCCTAACCATAAACCTGACCCTACACCTAACACTAAACCAAATAACCCTAACCCTAACACTAAACCAACTAGCCCTAACACTAACCATAAGCCTAACCTTTACCAAAATAACCCTAACCATAACCCAAACCCAACTAACCATAACCCTAACCCTAACCCTAACCCTAACCCTAACCCTAGCCCAAATAACCCTAACCCTAACCCTAACCCTGACCCTAAACCTAACCCTAAACCAAATAACCCTAACCCTAACCCTAAACCAACTAGCCCTAACACTAACCATAAGCCTAACCTTTACCAAAATAACCCTAACCATAACCCAAACCCAACTAACCATAACCCTAACCCTAACCCTAACCCTAACCCTAACCCTAGCCCATATAACCCTAACCCTAGCCCAAATAACCCTAACCCTAACCCTAACCCTGACCCTAAACCTAACCCTAAACCAAATAACCCTAACCCTAACCCTAAACCAACTAGCCCTAACACTAACCATAAGCCTAACCTTTACCAAAATAACCCTAACCAAAACCCAAACCCAACTAACCATAACCCTAACCCTAACCCTAACCCTAACCCTAACCCTAACCCTAACCCTAACCCTAGCCCAAATAACCCTAACCCTGACCCTGACCCTAAACCTAACCCTAAACCAAATAACCCTAACCCTAACCCTAAACCAACTAGCCCTAACACTAACCATAAGCCTAACCTTTACCAAAATAACCCTAACCATAACCCAAACCCAACTAACCATAACCCTAACCCTAACCCTAACCCTAACCCTAACCCTAACCCTAACCCTAGCCCAAATAACCCTAACCCTAACCCTGAGCCTAAACCTAACCCTAAACCAAATAACCCTAACCCTAAACCTAAACCAACTAGCCCTAACACTAACCATAAGCCTAACCTTTACCAAAATAACCCTAACCATAACCCAAACCCAACTAACCATAAAACTAACCCTAACCCTAACCCTAACCCTAACCCTAACCCTAGCCCAAATAACCCTAACCCTAACCCTAACCCTGACCCTAAACCTAACCCTAAACCAAATAACCCTAACCCTAACCCTAAACCAACTAGCCCTAACACTAACCATAAGCCTAACCTTTACCAAAATAACCCTAACCATAACCCAAACCCAACTAACCATAACCCTAACCCTAACCCTAACCCTAACCCTAACCCTAGCCCAAATAACCCTAACCCTAACCCTAACCCTGACCCTAAACCTAACCCTAAACCAAATAACCCTAACCCTAACCCTAAACCAACTAGCCCTAACACTAACCATAAGCCTAACCTTTACCAAAATAACCCTAACCATAACCCAAACCCAACTAACCATAACCCTAACCCTAACCCTAACCCTAACCCTAACCCTAACCCTAACCCTAACCCTAGCCCAAATAACCCTAACCCTAACCCTGACCCTAAACCTAACCCTAAACCAAATAACCCTAACCCTAACCCTAAACCAACTAGCCCTAACACTAACCATAAGCCTAACCTTTACCAAAATAACCCTAACCATAACCCAAACCCAACTAACCATAACCCTAACCCTAACCCTAACCCTAACCCTAACCCTAGCCCAAATAACCCTAACCCTAACCCTAACCCTGACCCTAAACCTAACCCTAAACCAAATAACCCTAACCCTAACCCTAAACCAACTAGCCCTAACACTAACCATAAGCCTAACCTTTACCAAAATAACCCTAACCATAACCCAAACCCAACTAACCATAACCCTAACCCTAACCCTAACCCTAACCCTAACCCTAGCCCAAATAACCCTAACCCTAACCCTAACCCTGAGCCTAAACCTAACCCTAAACCAAATACCCCTAACCCTAACCCTAAACCAACTAGCCCTAACACTAACCATAAGCCTAACCTTTACCAAAATAACCCTAACCATAACCCAAACCCAACTAACCATAACCCTAACCCTAACCCTAACCCTAACCCTAACCCTAACCCTAGCCCAAATAACCCTAACCCTAACCCTAACCCTGACCCTAAACCTAACCCTAAACCAAATAACCCTAACCCTAACCCTAAACCAACTAGCCCTAACACTAACCATAAGCCTAACCTTTACCAAAATAACCCTAACCATAACCCAAACCCAACTAACCATAACCCTAACCCTAACCCTAACCCTAACCCTAACCCTAACCCTAGCCCATATAACCCTAACCCTAACCCTAACCCTGACCCTAAACCTAACCCTAAACCAAATAACCCTAACCCTAACCCTAAACCAACTAGCCCTAACACTAACCATAAGCCTAACCTTTACCAAAATAACCCTAACCATAACCCAAACCCAACTAACCATAACCCTAACCCTAACCCTAACCCTAACCCTAACCCTAGCCCAAATAACCCTAACCCTAACCCTAACCCTGACCCTAAACCTAACCCTAAACCAAATAACCCTAACCCTAACCCTAAACCAACTAGCCCTAACACTAACCATAAGCCTAACCTTTACCAAAATAACCCTAACCATGACCCAAACCCAACTAACCATAACCCTAACCCTAACCCTAACCCTAACCCTAACCCTAACCCTAACCCTAGCCCAAATAACCCTAACCCTAACCCTAACCCTGACCCTAAACCTAACCCTAAACCAAATAACCCTAACCCTAACCCTAAACCAACTAGCCCTAACACTAACCATAAGCCTAACCTTTACCAAAATAACCCTAACCATAAACCAAACCCAACTAACCATAACCCTAACCCTAACCCTAACCCTAACCCTAACCCTAACCCTAACCCTAGCCCAAATAACCCTAACCCTAACCCTAACCCTGACCCTAAACCTGACCCTAAACCAAATAACCCTAACCCTAACCCTAAACCAACTAGCCCTAACACTAACCATAAGCCTAACCTTTACCAAAATAACCCTAACCATAACCCAAACCCAACTAACCATAACCCTAACCCTAACCCTAACCCTAACCCTAACCCTAGCCCAAATAACCCTAACCCTAACCCTAACCCTGACCCTAAACCTAACCCTAAACCAAATAACCCTAACCCTAACCCTAAACCAACTAGCCCTAACACTAACCATAAGCCTAACCTTTACCAAAATAACCCTAACCATAACCCAAACCCAACTAACCATAACCCTAACCCTAACCCTAACCCTAACCCTAACCCTAACCCTAACCCTAGCCCAAATAACCCTAACCCTAACCCTGACCCTAAACCTAACCCTA
>NW_028276140.1:0-48528 GCF_052056855.1 Sturnus vulgaris
TGGACAACGTAGAACACGTCTCTGTCCCGGCACATTTGCGTGTGCGATACTTCCCTCCGGCTCTTCGGGCCTTGCGAAGCTCTGTGTACTGCGAGCGCTGCTACTCGCAGCTGAGAAGGACCGTGGAGCTAGCGGCGAATTCGGAGAGCTCTTCGCTGCACTGCGCCGCTCGCAAGCGGCTTCGTTCTTCGCCTTCTGCCGTCCGGCGAGAGCTGAACTCCAGCGGTCAGTTGCAGCTCTGCCCAACAGCGTGTTCTCGGTTCTGCGGGCAAGCACGCCCTCTTGCCTTGGCCGCGAGAGCAAAGTCCCGAGCGGAGCACTCGACTCAGTGCAATGCACCCGGAAGGACGCTCTCGCTCGCCTTTCAAGGAGCGATTCCTAACAGCAGAAGCAGCAGAGGCACAAACTGCACGACGAGAGGGGACAACGTAGAACACGTCTCTGTCCTGGCACATTTGCGTGTGCGATACTTCCCTCCGGGACTTCGGGCCTTGCGAAGCTCTGTGTACTGCGAGCGCTGCTACTCGCAGCTGAGAAGGACCGTGGAGCTAGCGGCGAATTCGGAGAGCTCTTCGCTGCACTGCGCCGCTCGCAAGCGGCTTCGTTCTTCGCCTTCTGCCGTCCGGCGAGAGCTGAACTCCAGCGGTCAGTTGCAGCTCTGCCCAACAGCGTGTTCTCGGTTCTGCGGGCAAGCACGCCCTCTTGCCTTGGCCGCGAGAGCAAAGTCCCGAGCGAGCACTCGACTCAGTGCAATGCACCCGGAAGGACGCTCTCGCTCGCCTTTCAAGGAGCGATTCCTAACAGCAGAAGCAGCAGAGGCACAAACTGCACGACGAGAGGGGACAACGTAGAACACGTCTCTGTCCCGGCACATTTGCGTGTGCGATACTTCCCTCCGGCTCTTCGGGCCTTGCGAAGCTCTGTGTACTGCGAGAGCAGCTACTCGCAGCTGAGAAGGACCGTGGAGCTAGCGGCGAATTCGAGAGCTCTTCGCTGCACTGCGCCGCTCGCAAGCGGCTTCGTTCTTCGCCTTCTGCCGTCCGGCGAGAGCTGAACTCCAGCGGTCAGCTGCAGCTCTGCCCAACAGCGTGTTCTCGGTTCTGCGGGCAAGCACGCCCTCTTGCCTTGGCCCCGAGAGCAAAGTCCGAGCGAGCACTCGACTCAGTGCAATGCACCCGGAAGGACGCTCTCGCTCGCCTTTCAAGGAGCGATTCCTGACAGCAGAAGCAGCAGAGGCACAAACTGCACGACGAGAAGGGACAACGCAGACCACGTCTCTGTCCCGGCACATTTCCGTGTGCGATACTTCCCTCCGGCTCTTCGGGCCTTGCGAAGCTCTGTGTACTGCGAGCGCTGCTACTCGCAGCTGAGAAGGACCGTGGAGCTAGCGGCGAATTCGGAGAGCTCTTCGCTGCACTGCGCCGCTCGCAAGCGGCTTCGTTCTTCGCCTTCTGCCGTCCGGCGAGAGCTGAACTCCAGCGTGTCAGTTGCAGCTCTGCCCAACAGCGTGTTCTCGGTTCTGCGGGCAAGCACGCCCTCTTGCCTTGGCCCGAGAGCAAAGTCCCGAGCGAGCACTCGACTCAGTGCAATGCACCCGGAAGGACGCTCTCGCTCGCCTTTCAAGGAGCGATTCCTAACAGCAGAAGCAGCAGAGGCACAAACTGCACGACGAGAGGGGACAACGTAGAACACGTCTCTGTCCCGGCACATTTGCGTGTGCGATACTTCCCTCCGGGTCTTCGGGCTTGCGAAGCTCTGTGTACTGCGAGAGCAGCTACTCGCAGCTGAGAAGGACCGTGGAGCTAGCGGCGAATTCGGAGAGCTCTTCGCTGCACTGCGCCGCTCGCAAGCGGCTTCGTTCTTCGCCTTCTGCCGTCCGGCGAGAGCTGAACTCCAGCGGTCAGCTGCAGCTCTGCCCAACAGCGTGTTCTCGGTTCTGCGGGCAAGCACGCCCTCTTGCCTTGGCCCCGAGAGCAAAGTCCCGAGCGAGCACTCGACTCAGTGCAATGCACCCGGAAGGACGCTCTCGCTCGCCTTTCAAGGAGCGATTCCTGACAGCAGAAGCAGCAGAGGCACAAACTGCACGACGAGAAGGGACAACGCAGACCACGTCTCTGTCCCGGCACATTTCCGTGTGCGATACTTCCCTCCGGCTCTTCGGCCTTGCGAAGCTCTGTGTACTGCGAGCGCTGCTACTCGCAGCTGAGAAGGACCGTGGAGCTAGCGGCGAATTCGGAGAGCTCTTCGCTGCACTGCGCCGCTCGCAAGCGCCTTCGTTCTTCGCCTTCTGCCGTCCGGCGAGAGCTGAACTCCAGCGGTCAGCTGCAGCTCTGCCCAACAGCGTGTTCTCGGTTCTGCGGGCAAGCACGCCCTCTTGCCTTGGCCCCGAGAGCAAAGTCCCGAGCGAGCACTCGACTCAGTGCAATGCACCCGGAAAGGACGCTCTCGCTCGCCTTTCAAGGAGCGATTCCTAACAGCAGAAGCAGCAGAGGCACAAACTGCACGACGAGAGGGGACAACGTAGAACACGTCTCTGTCCCGGCACATTTGCGTGTGCGATACTTCCCTCCGGCTCTTCGGGCCTTGCGAAGCTCTGTGTACTGCGAGAGCAGCTACTCGCAGCTGAGAAGGACCGTGGAGCTAGCGGCGAATTCGGAGAGCTCTTCGCTGCACTGCGCCGCTCGCAAGCGGCTTCGTTCTTCGCCTTCTGCCGTCCGGCGAGAGCTGAACTCCAGCGGTCAGTTGCAGCTCTGCCCAACAGCGTGTTCTCGGTTCTGCGGGCAAGCACGCCCTCTTGCCTTGGCCGCGAGAGCAAAGTCCCGAGCGAGCACTCGACTCAGTGCAATGCACCCGGAAGGACGCTCTCGCTCGCCTTTCAAGGAGCGATTCCTAACAGCAGAAGCAGCAGAGGCACAAACTGCACGACGAGAGGGGACACCGTAGAACACGTCTCTGTCCCGGCACATTTGCGTGTGCGATACTTCCCTCCGGGTCTTCGGGCCTTGCGAAGCTCTGTGTACTGCGAGAGCAGCTACTCGCAGCTGAGAAGGACCGTGGAGCTAGCGGCGAATTCGGAGAGCTCTTCGCTGCACTGCGCCGCTCGCAAGCGGCTTCGTTCTTCGCCTTCTGCCGTCCGGCGAGAGCTGAACTCCAGCGGTCAGTTGCAGCTCTGCCCAACAGCGTGTTCTCGGTTCTGCGGGCAAGCACGCCCTCTTGCCTTGGCCGCGAGAGCAAAGTCCCGAGCGAGCACTCGACTCAGTGCAATGCACCCGGAAGGACGCTCTCGCTCGCCTTTCAAGGAGCGATTCCTAACAGCAGAAGCAGCAGAGGCACAAACTGCACGACGAGAGGGGACAACGTAGAACACGTCTCTGTCCCGGCACATTTGCGTGTGCGATACTTCCCTCCGGCTCTTCGGGCCTTGCGAAGCTCTGTGTACTGCGAGAGCAGCTACTCGCAGCTGAGAAGGACCGTGGAGCTAGCGGCGAATTCGGAGAGCTCTTCGCTGCACTGCGCCGCTCGCAAGCGGCTTCGTTCTTCGCCTTCTGCCGTCCGGCGAGAGCTGAACTCCAGCGGTCAGCTGCAGCTCTGCCCAACAGCGTGTTCTCGGTTCTGCGGGCAAGCACGCCCTCTTGCCTTGGCCCCGAGAGCAAAGTCCCGAGCGAGCACTCGACTCAGTGCAATGCACCCGGAAGGACGCTCTCGCTCGCCTTTCAAGGAGCGATTCCTAACAGCAGAAGCAGCAGAGGCACAAACTGCATGACGAGAGGGGACACCGTAGAACACGTCTCTGTCCCGGCACATTTGCGTGTGCGATACTTCCCTCCGGGTCTTCGGGCCTTGCGAAGCTCTGTGTACTGCGAGAGCAGCTACTCGCAGCTGAGAAGGACGTGGAGCTAGCGGCGAATTCGGAGAGCTCTTCGCTGCACTGCGCCGCTCGCAAGCGGCTTCGTTCTTCGCCTTCTGCCGTCCGGCGAGAGCTGAACTCCAGCGGTCAGCTGCAGCTCTGCCCAACAGCGTGTTCTCGGTTCTGCGGGCAAGCACGCCCTCTTGCCTTGGCCCCGAGAGCAAAGTCCCGAGCGAGCACTCGACTCAGTGCAATGCACCCGGAAGGACGCTCTCGCTCGCCTTTCAAGGAGCGATTCTGACAGCAGAAGCAGCAGAGGCACAAACTGCACGACGAGAAGGGACAACGCAGACCACGTCTCTGTCCCGGCACATTTCCGTGTGCGATACTTCCCTCCGGCTCTTCGGGCCTTGCGAAGCTCTGTGTACTGCGAGCGCTGCTACTCGCAGCTGAGAAGGACCGTGGAGCTAGCGGCGAATTCGGAGAGCTCTTCGCTGCACTGCGCCGCTCGCAAGCGCCTTCGTTCTTCGCCTTCTGCCGTCCGGCGAGAGCTGAACTCCAGCGGTCAGTTGCAGCTCTGCCCAACAGCGTGTTCTCGGTTCTGCGGGCAAGCACGCCCTCTTGCCTTGGCCCGAGAGCAAAGTCCCGAGCGAGCACTCGACTCAGTGCAATGCACCCGGAAGGACGCTCTCGCTCGCCTTTCAAGGAGCGATTCCTAACAGCAGAAGCAGCAGAGGCACAAACTGCACGACGAGAGGGGACAACGTAGAACACGTCTCTGTCCCGGCACATTTGCGTGTGCGATACTTCCCTCCGGGTCTTCGGGCCTTGCGAAGCTCTGTGTACTGCGAGAGCAGCTACTCGCAGCTGAGAAGGACCGTGGAGCTAGCGGCGAATTCGGAGAGCTCTTCGCTGCACTGCGCCGCTCGCAAGCGCCTTCGTTCTTCGCCTTCTGCCGTCCGGCGAGAGCTGAACTCCAGCGGTCAGTTGCAGCTCTGCCCAACAGCGTGTTCTCGGTTCTGCGGGCAAGCACGCCCTCTTGCCTTGGCCGCGAGAGCGAAGTCCCGAGCGAGCACTCGACTCAGTGCAATGCACCCGGAAGGACGCTCTCGCTCGCCTTTCAAGGAGCGATTCCTAACAGCAGAAGCAGCAGAGGCACAAACTGCACGACGAGAGGGGACAACGTAGAACACGTCTCTGTCCCGGCACATTTGCGTGTGCGATACTTCCCTCCGGCTCTTCGGGCCTTGCGAAGCTCTGTGTACTGCGAGAGCAGCTACTCGCAGCTGAGAAGGACCGTGGAGCTAGCGGCGAATTCGGAGAGCTCTTCGCTGCACTGCGCCGCTCGCAAGCGGCTTCGTTCTTCGCCTTCTGCCGTCCGGCGAGAGCTGAACTCCAGCGGTCAGTTGCAGCTCTGCCCAACAGCGTGTTCTCGGTTCTGCGGGCAAGCACGCCCTCTTGCCTTGGCCGCGAGAGCAAAGTCCCGAGCGAGCACTCGACTCAGTGCAATGCACCCGGAAGGACGCTCTCGCTCGCCTTTCAAGAGCGATTCCTAACAGCAGAAGCAGCAGAGGCACAAACTGCACGACGAGAGGGACACCGTAGAACACGTCTCTGTCCCGGCACATTTGCGTGTGCGATACTTCCCTCCGGGTCTTCGGGCCTTGCGAAGCTCTGTGTACTGCGAGAGCAGCTACTCGCAGCTGAGAAGGACCGTGGAGCTAGCGGCGAATTCGGAGAGCTCTTCGCTGCACTGCGCCGCTCGCAAGCGCCTTCGTTCTTCGCCTTCTGCCGTCCGGCGAGAGCTGAACTCCAGCGGTCAGTTGCAGCTCTGCCCAACAGCGTGTTCTCGGTTCTGCGGGCAAGCACGCCCTCTTGCCTTGGCCGCGAGAGCAAAGTCCCGAGCGAGCACTCGACTCAGTGCAATGCACCCGGAAGGACGCTCTCGCTCGCCTTTCAAGGAGCGATTCCTAACAGCAGAAGCAGCAGAGGCACAAACTGCACGACGAGAGGGGACAACGTAGAACACGTCTCTGTCCTGGCACATTTGCGTGTGCGATACTTCCCTCCGGCTCTTCGGGCCTTGCGAAGCTCTGTGTACTGCGAGCGCTGCTACTCGCAGCTGAGAAGGACCGTGGAGCTAGCGGCGAATTCGGAGAGCTCTTCGCTGCACTGCGCCGCTCGCAAGCGGCTTCGTTCTTCGCCTTCTGCCGTCCGGCGAGAGCTGAACTCCAGCGGTCAGTTGCAGCTCTGCCCAACAGCGTGTTCTCGGTTCTGCGGGCAAGCACGCCCTCTTGCCTTGGCCGCGAGAGCAAAGTCCCGAGCGAGCACTCGACTCAGTGCAATGCACCCGGAAGGACGCTCTCGCTCGCCTTTCAAGGAGCGATTCCTAACAGCAGAAGCAGCAGAGGCACAAACTGCACGACGAGAGGGGACAACGTAGAACACGTCTCTGTCCCGGCACATTTGCGTGTGCGATACTTCCCTCCGGCTCTTCGGGCCTTGCGAAGCTCTGTGTACTGCGAGAGCAGCTACTCGCAGCTGAGAAGGACCGTGGAGCTAGCGGCGAATTCGGAGAGCTCTTCGCTGCACTGCGCCGCTCGCAAGCGGCTTCGTTCTTCGCCTTCTGCCGTCCGGCGAGAGCTGAACTCCAGCGGTCAGTTGCAGCTCTGTCCAACAGCGTGTTCTCGGTTCTGCGGGCAAGCACGCCCTCTTGCCTTGGCCGCGAGAGCAAAGTCCCGAGCGAGCACTCGACTCAGTGCAATGCACCCGGAAGGACGCTCTCGCTCGCCTTTCAAGGAGCGATTCCTAACAGCAGAAGCAGCAGAGGCACAAACTGCACGACGAGAGGGGACAACGTAGAACACGTCTCTGTCCCGGCACATTTGCGTGTGCGATACTTCCCTCCGGCTCTTCGGGCCTTGCGAAGCTCTGTGTACTGCGAGAGCAGCTACTCGCAGCTGAGAAGGACCGTGGAGCTAGCGGCGAATTCGGAGAGCTCTTCGCTGCACTGCGCCGCTCGCAAGCGGCTTCGTTCTTCGCCTTCTGCCGTCCGGCGAGAGCTGAACTCCAGCGGTCAGTTGCAGCTCTGCCCAACAGCGTGTTCTCGGTTCTGCGGGCAAGCACGCCCTCTTGCCTTGGCCGCGAGAGCAAAGTCCCGAGCGAGCACTCGACTCAGTGCAATGCAGCCCGGAAGGACGCTCTCGCTCGCCTTTCAAGGAGCGATTCCTGACAGCAGAAGCAGCAGAGGCACAAACTGCACGACGAGAGGGACACCGTAGAACACGTCTCTGTCCTGGCACATTTGCGTGTGCGATACTTCCCTCCGGCTCTTCGGGCCTTGCGAAGCTCTGTGTACTGCGAGCGCTGCTACTCGCAGCTGAGAAGGACCGTGGAGCTAGCGGCGAATTCGGAGAGCTCTTCGCTGCACTGCGCCGCTCGCAAGCGGCTTCGTTCTTCGCCTTCTGCCGTCCGGCGAGAGCTGAACTCCAGCGGTCAGCTGCAGCTCTGCCCAACAGCGTGTTCTCGGTTCTGCGGGCAAGCACGCCCTCTTGCCTTGGCCCCGAGAGCAAAGTCCCGAGCGAGCACTCGACTCAGTGCAATGCACCCGGAAGGACGCTCTCGCTCGCCTTTCAAGGAGCGATTCCTAACAGCAGAAGCAGCAGAGGCACAAACTGCACGACGAGAGGGGACACCGTAGAACACGTCTCTGTCCCGGCACATTTGCGTGTGCGATACTTCCCTCCGGCTCTTCGGGCCTTGCGAAGCTCTGTGTACTGCGAGAGCAGCTACTCGCAGCTGAGAAGGACCGTGGAGCTAGCGGCGAATTCGGAGAGCTCTTCGCTGCACTGCGCCGCTCGCAAGCGGCTTCGTTCTTCGCCTTCTGCCGTCCGGCGAGAGCTGAACTCCAGCGGTCAGCTGCAGCTCTGCCCAACAGCGTGTTCTCGGTTCTGCGGGCAAGCACGCCCTCTTGCCTTGGCCCCGAGAGCAAAGTCCCGAGCGAGCACTCGACTCAGTGCAATGCACCCGGAAGGACGCTCTCGCTCGCCTTTCAAGGAGCGATTCCTGACAGCAGAAGCAGCAGAGGCACAAACTGCACGACGAGAAGGGACAACGCAGACGACGTCTCTGTCCCGGCACATTTCCGTGTGCGATACTTCCCTCCGGCTCTTCGGGCCTTGCGAAGCTCTGTGTACTGCGAGCGCTGCTACTCGCAGCTGAGAAGGACCGTGGAGCTAGCGGCGAATTCGGAGAGCTCTTCGCTGCACTGCGCCGCTCGCAAGCGCCTTCGTTCTTCGCCTTCTGCCGTCCGGCGAGAGCTGAACTCCAGCGGTCAGTTGCAGCTCTGCCCAACAGCGTGTTCTCGGTTCTGCGGGCAAGCACGCCCTCTTGCCTTGGCCCCGAGAGCAAAGTCCCGAGCGAGCACTCGACTCAGTGCAATGCACCCGGAAGGACGCTCTCGCTCGCCTTTCAAGGAGCGATTCCTAACAGCAGAAGCAGCAGAGGCACAAACTGCACGACGAGAGGGGACAACGTAGAACACGTCTCTGTCCCGGCACATTTGCGTGTGCGATACTTCCCTCCGGGTCTTCGGGCCTTGCGAAGCTCTGTGTACTGCGAGAGCAGCTACTCGCAGCTGAGAAGGACCGTGGAGCTAGCGGCGAATTCGGAGAGCTCTTCGCTGCACTGCGCCGCTCGCAAGCGCCTTCGTTCTTCGCCTTCTGCCGTCCGGCGAGAGCTGAACTCCAGCGGTCAGTTGCAGCTCTGCCCAACAGCGTGTTCTCGGTTCTGCGGGCAAGCACGCCCTCTTGCCTTGGCCGCGAGAGCAAAGTCCCGAGCGAGCACTCGACTCAGTGCAATGCACCCGGAAGGACGCTCTCGCTCGCCTTTCAAGGAGCGATTCCTAACAGCAGAAGCAGCAGAGGCACAAACTGCACGACGAGAGGGGACAACGTAGAACACGTCTCTGTCCCGGCACATTTGCGTGTGCGATACTTCCCTCCGGGTCTTCGGGCCTTGCGAAGCTCTGTGTACTGCGAGCGCTGCTACTCGCAGCTGAGAAGGACCGTGGAGCTAGCGGCGAATTCGGAGAGCTCTTCGCTGCACTGCGCCGCTCGCAAGCGGCTTCGTTCTTCGCCTTCTGCCGTCCGGCGAGAGCTGAACTCCAGCGGTCAGTTGCAGCTCTGCCCAACAGCGTGTTCTCGGTTCTGCGGGCAAGCACGCCCTCTTGCCTTGGCCGCGAGAGCAAAGTCCCGAGCGAGCACTCGACTCAGTGCAATGCACCCGGAAGGACGCTCTCGCTCGCCTTTCAAGGAGCGATTCCTAACAGCAGAAGCAGCAGAGGCACAAACTGCACGACGAGAGGGGACAACGTAGAACACGTCTCTGTCCTGGCACATTTGCGTGTGCGATACTTCCCTCCGGCTCTTCGGGCCTTGCGAAGCTCTGTGTACTGCGAGCGCTGCTACTCGCAGCTGAGAAGGACCGTGGAGCTAGCGGCGAATTCGGAGAGCTCTTCGCTGCACTGCGCCGCTCGCAAGCGGCTTCGTTCTTCGCCTTCTGCCGTCCGGCGAGAGCTGAACTCCGGCGGTCAGCTGCAGCTCTGCCCAACAGCGTGTTCTCAGTTCTGCGGGCAAGCACGCCCTCTTGCCTTGGCCGCGAGAGCAAAGTCCCGAGCGAGCACTCGACTCAGTGCAATGCACCCGGAAGGACGCTCTCGCTCGCCTTTCAAGGAGCGATTCCTAACAGCAGAAGCAGCAGAGGCACAAACTGCACGACGAGAGGGGACAACGTAGAACACGTCTCTGTCCCGGCACATTTGCGTGTGCGATACTTCCCTCCGGCTCTTCGGGCCTTGCGAAGCTCTGTGTACTGCGAGAGCAGCTACTCGCAGCTGAGAAGGACCGTGGAGCTAGCGGCGAATTCGGAGAGCTCTTCGCTGCACTGCGCCGCTCGCAAGCGCCTTCGTTCTTCGCCTTCTGCCGTCCGGCGAGAGCTGAACTCCAGCGGTCAGTTGCAGCTCTGCCCAACAGCGTGTTCTCGGTTCTGCGGGCAAGCACGCCCTCTTGCCTTGGCCGCGAGAGCAAAGTCCCGAGCGAGCACTCGACTCAGTGCAATGCACCCGGAAGGACGCTCTCGCTCGCCTTTCAAGGAGCGATTCCTGACAGCAGAAGCAGCAGAGGCACAAACTGCACGACGAGAGGGGACAACGTAGAACACGTCTCTGTCCCGGCACATTTGCGTGTGCGATACTTCCCTCCGGCTCTTCGGGCCTTGCGAAGCTCTGTGTACTGCGAGAGCAGCTACTCGCAGCTGAGAAGGACCGTGGAGCTAGCGGCGAATTCGGAGAGCTCTTCGCTGCACTGCGCCGCTCGCAAGCGGCTTCGTTCTTCGCCTTCTGCCGTCCGGCGAGAGCTGAACTCCAGCGGTCAGTTGCAGCTCTGCCCAACAGCGTGTTCTCGGTTCTGCGGGCAAGCACGCCCTCTTGCCTTGGCCGCGAGAGCAAAGTCCCGAGCGAGCACTCGACTCAGTGCAATGCACCCGGAAGGACGCTCTCGCTCGCCTTTCAAGGAGCGATTCCTGACAGCAGAAGCAGCAGAGGCACAAACTGCACGACGAGAGGGGACACCGTAGAACACGTCTCTGTCCTGGCACATTTGCGTGTGCGATACTTCCCTCCGGCTCTTCGGGCCTTGCGAAGCTCTGTGTACTGCGAGCGCTGCTACTCGCAGCTGAGAAGGACCGTGGAGCTAGCGGCGAATTCGGAGAGCTCTTCGCTGCACTGCGCCGCTCGCAAGCGGCTTCGTTCTTCGCCTTCTGCCGTCCGGCGAGAGCTGAACTCCAGCGGTCAGCTGCAGCTCTGCCCAACAGCGTGTTCTCGGTTCTGCGGGCAAGCACGCCCTCTTGCCTTGGCCCCGAGAGCAAAGTCCCGAGCGAGCACTCGACTCAGTGCAATGCACCCGGAAGGACGCTCTCGCTCGCCTTTCAAGGAGCGATTCCTAACAGCAGAAGCAGCAGAGGCACAAACTGCACGACGAGAGGGGACACCGTAGAACACGTCTCTGTCCCGGCACATTTGCGTGTGCGATACTTCCCTCCGGGTCTTCGGGCCTTGCGAAGCTCTGTGTACTGCGAGAGCAGCTACTCGCAGCTGAGAAGGACCGTGGAGCTAGCGGCGAATTCGGAGAGCTCTTCGCTGCACTGCGCCGCTCGCAAGCGCCTTCGTTCTTCGCCTTCTGCCGTCCGGCGAGAGCTGAACTCCAGCGGTCAGTTGCAGCTCTGCCCAACAGCGTGTTCTCGGTTCTGCGGGCAAGCACGCCCTCTTGCCTTGGCCGCGAGAGCAAAGTCCCGAGCGAGCACTCGACTCAGTGCAATGCACCCGGAAGGACGCTCTCGCTCGCCTTTCAAGGAGCGATTCCTAACAGCAGAAGCAGCAGAGGCACAAACTGCACGACGAGAGGGGACAACGTAGAACACGTCTCTGTCCCGGCACATTTGCGTGTGCGATACTTCCCTCCGGCTCTTCGGGCCTTGCGAAGCTCTGTGTACTGCGAGCGCTGCTACTCGCAGCTGAGAAGGACCGTGGAGCTAGCGGCGAATTCGGAGAGCTCTTCGCTGCACTGCGCCGCTCGCAAGCGGCTTCGTTCTTCGCCTTCTGCCGTCCGGCGAGAGCTGAACTCCAGCGGTCAGTTGCAGCTCTGCCCAACAGCGTGTTCTCGGTTCTGCGGGCAAGCACGCCCTCTTGCCTTGGCCGCGAGAGCAAAGTCCCGAGCGAGCACTCGACTCAGTGCAATGCACCCGGAAGGACGCTCTCGCTCGCCTTTCAAGGAGCGATTCCTAACAGCAGAAGCAGCAGAGGCACAAACTGCACGACGAGAGGGGACAACGTAGAACACGTCTCTGTCCCGGCACATTTGCGTGTGCGATACTTCCCTCCGGCTCTTCGGGCCTTGCGAAGCTCTGTGTACTGCGAGAGCAGCTACTCGCAGCTGAGAAGGACCGTGGAGCTAGCGGCGAATTCGGAGAGCTCTTCGCTGCACTGCGCCGCTCGCAAGCGCCTTCGTTCTTCGCCTTCTGCCGTCCGGCGAGAGCTGAACTCCAGCGGTCAGTTGCAGCTCTGCCCAACAGCGTGTTCTCGGTTCTGCGGGCAAGCACGCCCTCTTGCCTTGGCCGCGAGAGCAAAGTCCCGAGCGAGCACTCGACTCAGTGCAATGCACCCGGAAGGACGCTCTCGCTCGCCTTTCAAGGAGCGATTCCTAACAGCAGAAGCAGCAGAGGCACAAACTGCACGACGAGAGGGGACAACGTAGAACACGTCTCTGTCCCGGCACATTTGCGTGTGCGATACTTCCCTCCGGCTCTTCGGGCCTTGCGAAGCTCTGTGTACTGCGAGCGCTGCTACTCGCAGCTGAGAAGGACCGTGGAGCTAGCGGCGAATTCGGAGAGCTCTTCGCTGCACTGCGCCGCTCGCAAGCGGCTTCGTTCTTCGCCTTCTGCCGTCCGGCGAGAGCTGAACTCCAGCGGTCAGTTGCAGCTCTGCCCAACAGCGTGTTCTCGGTTCTGCGGGCAAGCACGCCCTCTTGCCTTGGCCGCGAGAGCAAAGTCCCGAGCGAGCACTCGACTCAGTGCAATGCACCCGGAAGGACGCTCTCGCTCGCCTTTCAAGGAGCGATTCCTAACAGCAGAAGCAGCAGAGGCACAAACTGCACGACGAGAGGGGACAACGTAGAACACGTCTCTGTCCTGGCACATTTGCGTGTGCGATACTTCCCTCCGGGACTTCGGGCCTTGCGAAGCTCTGTGTACTGCGAGCGCTGCTACTCGCAGCTGAGAAGGACCGTGGAGCTAGCGGCGAATTCGGAGAGCTCTTCGCTGCACTGCGCCGCTCGCAAGCGGCTTCGTTCTTCGCCTTCTGCCGTCCGGCGAGAGCTGAACTCCAGCGGTCAGTTGCAGCTCTGCCCAACAGCGTGTTCTCGGTTCTGCGGGCAAGCACGCCCTCTTGCCTTGGCCGCGAGAGCAAAGTCCCGAGCGAGCACTCGACTCAGTGCAATGCACCCGGAAGGACGCTCTCGCTCGCCTTTCAAGGAGCGATTCCTAACAGCAGAAGCAGCAGAGGCACAAACTGCACGACGAGAGGGGACACCGTAGAACACGTCTCTGTCCCGGCACATTTGCGTGTGCGATACTTCCCTCCGGCTCTTCGGGCCTTGCGAAGCTCTGTGTACTGCGAGAGCAGCTACTCGCAGCTGAGAAGGACCGTGGAGCTAGCGGCGAATTCGGAGAGCTCTTCGCTGCACTGCGCCGCTCGCAAGCGGCTTCGTTCTTCGCCTTCTGCCGTCCGGCGAGAGCTGAACTCCAGCGGTCAGCTGCAGCTCTGCCCAACAGCGTGTTCTCGGTTCTGCGGGCAAGCACGCCCTCTTGCCTTGGCCCCGAGAGCAAAGTCCCGAGCGAGCACTCGACTCAGTGCAATGCACCCGGAAGGACGCTCTCGCTCGCCTTTCAAGGAGCGATTCCTGACAGCAGAAGCAGCAGAGGCACAAACTGCACGACGAGAAGGGACAACGCAGACCACGTCTCTGTCCCGGCACATTTCCGTGTGCGATACTTCCCTCCGGCTCTTCGGGCCTTGCGAAGCTCTGTGTACTGCGAGCGCTGCTACTCGCAGCTGAGAAGGACCGTGGAGCTAGCGGCGAATTCGGAGAGCTCTTCGCTGCACTGCGCCGCTCGCAAGCGGCTTCGTTCTTCGCCTTCTGCCGTCCGGCGAGAGCTGAACTCCAGCGGTCAGTTGCAGCTCTGCCCAACAGCGTGTTCTCGGTTCTGCGGGCAAGCACGCCCTCTTGCCTTGGCCCCGAGAGCAAAGTCCCGAGCGAGCACTCGACTCAGTGCAATGCACCCGGAAGGACGCTCTCGCTCGCCTTTCAAGGAGCGATTCCTAACAGCAGAAGCAGCAGAGGCACAAACTGCACGACGAGAGGGGACACCGTAGAACACGTCTCTGTCCCGGCACATTTGCGTGTGCGATACTTCCCTCCGGGTCTTCGGGCCTTGCGAAGCTCTGTGTACTGCGAGAGCAGCTACTCGCAGCTGAGAAGGACCGTGGAGCTAGCGGCGAATTCGGAGAGCTCTTCGCTGCACTGCGCCGCTCGCAAGCGGCTTCGTTCTTCGCCTTCTGCCGTCCGGCGAGAGCTGAACTCCAGCGGTCAGCTGCAGCTCTGCCCAACAGCGTGTTCTCGGTTCTGCGGGCAAGCACGCCCTCTTGCCTTGGCCCCGAGAGCAAAGTCCCGAGCGAGCACTCGACTCAGTGCAATGCACCCGGAAGGACGCTCTCGCTCGCCTTTCAAGGAGCGATTCCTGACAGCAGAAGCAGCAGAGGCACAAACTGCACGACGAGAAGGGACAACGCAGACGACGTCTCTGTCCCGGCACATTTCCGTGTGCGATACTTCCCTCCGGCTCTTCGGGCCTTGCGAAGCTCTGTGTACTGCGAGCGCTGCTACTCGCAGCTGAGAAGGACCGTGGAGCTAGCGGCGAATTCGGAGAGCTCTTCGCTGCACTGCGCCGCTCGCAAGCGGCTTCGTTCTTCGCCTTCTGCCGTCCGGCGAGAGCTGAACTCCAGCGGTCAGTTGCAGCTCTGCCCAACAGCGTGTTCTCGGTTCTGCGGGCAAGCACGCCCTCTTGCCTTGGCCGCGAGAGCAAAGTCCCGAGCGAGCACTCGACTCAGTGCAATGCACCCGGAAGGACGCTCTCGCTCGCCTTTCAAGGAGCGATTCCTAACAGCAGAAGCAGCAGAGGCACAAACTGCACGACGAGAGGGGACAACGTAGAACACGTCTCTGTCCCGGCACATTTGCGTGTGCGATACTTCCCTCCGGGTCTTCGGGCCTTGCGAAGCTCTGTGTACTGCGAGAGCAGCTACTCGCAGCTGAGAAGGACCGTGGAGCTAGCGGCGAATTCGGAGAGCTCTTCGCTGCACTGCGCCGCTCGCAAGCGGCTTCGTTCTTCGCCTTCTGCCGTCCGGCGAGAGCTGAACTCCAGCGGTCAGTTGCAGCTCTGCCCAACAGCGTGTTCTCGGTTCTGCGGGCAAGCACGCCCTCTTGCCTTGGCCGCGAGAGCAAAGTCCCGAGCGAGCACTCGACTCAGTGCAATGCACCCGGAAGGACGCTCTCGCTCGCCTTTCAAGGAGCGATTCCTAACAGCAGAAGCAGCAGAGGCACAAACTGCACGACGAGAGGGGACAACGTAGAACACGTCTCTGTCCCGGCACATTTGCGTGTGCGATACTTCCCTCCGGCTCTTCGGGCCTTGCGAAGCTCTGTGTACTGCGAGAGCAGCTACTCGCAGCTGAGAAGGACCGTGGAGCTAGCGGCGAATTCGGAGAGCTCTTCGCTGCACTGCGCCGCTCGCAAGCGGCTTCGTTCTTCGCCTTCTGCCGTCCGGCGAGAGCTGAACTCCAGCGGTCAGTTGCAGCTCTGCCCAACAGCGTGTTCTCGGTTCTGCGGGCAAGCACGCCCTCTTGCCTTGGCCGCGAGAGCAAAGTCCCGAGCGAGCACTCGACTCAGTGCAATGCACCCGGAAGGACGCTCTCGCTCGCCTTTCAAGGAGCGATTCCTGACAGCAGAAGCAGCAGAGGCACAAACTGCACGACGAGAGGGGACACCGTAGAACACGTCTCTGTCCTGGCACATTTGCGTGTGCGATACTTCCCTCCGGCTCTTCGGGCCTTGCGAAGCTCTGTGTACTGCGAGCGCTGCTACTCGCAGCTGAGAAGGACCGTGGAGCTAGCGGCGAATTCGGAGAGCTCTTCGCTGCACTGCGCCGCTCGCAAGCGGCTTCGTTCTTCGCCTTCTGCCGTCCGGCGAGAGCTGAACTCCGGCGGTCAGCTGCAGCTCTGCCCAACAGCGTGTTCTCAGTTCTGCGGGCAAGCACGCCCTCTTGCCTTGGCCGCGAGAGCAAAGTCCCGAGCGAGCACTCGACTCAGTGCAATGCACCCGGAAGGACGCTCTCGCTCGCCTTTCAAGGAGCGATTCCTAACAGCAGAAGCAGCAGAGGCACAAACTGCACGACGAGAGGGGACAACGTAGAACACGTCTCTGTCCCGGCACATTTGCGTGTGCGATACTTCCCTCCGGCTCTTCGGGCCTTGCGAAGCTCTGTGTACTGCGAGAGCAGCTACTCGCAGCTGAGAAGGACCGTGGAGCTAGCGGCGAATTCGGAGAGCTCTTCGCTGCACTGCGCCGCTCGCAAGCGGCTTCGTTCTTCGCCTTCTGCCGTCCGGCGAGAGCTGAACTCCAGCGGTCAGTTGCAGCTCTGCCCAACAGCGTGTTCTCGGTTCTGCGGGCAAGCACGCCCTCTTGCCTTGGCCCCGAGAGCAAAGTCCCGAGCGAGCACTCGACTCAGTGCAATGCACCCGGAAGGACGCTCTCGCTCGCCTTTCAAGGAGCGATTCCTAACAGCAGAAGCAGCAGAGGCACAAACTGCACGACGAGAGGGGACAACGTAGAACACGTCTCTGTCCCGGCACATTTGCGTGTGCGATACTTCCCTCCGGCTCTTCGGGCCTTGCGAAGCTCTGTGTACTGCGAGAGCAGCTACTCGCAGCTGAGAAGGACCGTGGAGCTAGCGGCGAATTCGGAGAGCTCTTCGCTGCACTGCGCCGCTCGCAAGCGGCTTCGTTCTTCGCCTTCTGCCGTCCGGCGAGAGCTGAACTCCAGCGGTCAGTTGCAGCTCTGCCCAACAGCGTGTTCTCGGTTCTGCGGGCAAGCACGCCCTCTTGCCTTGGCCGCGAGAGCGAAGTCCCGAGCGAGCACTCGACTCAGTGCAATGCACCCGGAAGGACGCTCTCGCTCGCCTTTCAAGGAGCGATTCCTAACAGCAGAAGCAGCAGAGGCACAAACTGCACGACGAGAGGGGACAACGTAGAACACGTCTCTGTCCCGGCACATTTGCGTGTGCGATACTTCCCTCCGGCTCTTCGGGCCTTGCGAAGCTCTGTGTACTGCGAGAGCAGCTACTCGCAGCTGAGAAGGACCGTGGAGCTAGCGGCGAATTCGGAGAGCTCTTCGCTGCACTGCGCCGCTCGCAAGCGCCTTCGTTCTTCGCCTTCTGCCGTCCGGCGAGAGCTGAACTCCAGCGGTCAGCTGCAGCTCTGCCCAACAGCGTGTTCTCGGTTCTGCGGGCAAGCACGCCCTCTTGCCTTGGCCGCGAGAGCAAAGTCCCGAGCGAGCACTCGACTCAGTGCAATGCACCCGGAAGGACGCTCTCGCTCGCCTTTCAAGGAGCGATTCCTAACAGCAGAAGCAGCAGAGGCACAAACTGCACGACGAGAGGGGACACCGTAGAACACGTCTCTGTCCCGGCACATTTGCGTGTGCGATACTTCCCTCCGGGTCTTCGGGCCTTGCGAAGCTCTGTGTACTGCGAGAGCAGCTACTCGCAGCTGAGAAGGACCGTGGAGCTAGCGGCGAATTCGGAGAGCTCTTCGCTGCACTGCGCCGCTCGCAAGCGCCTTCGTTCTTCGCCTTCTGCCGTCCGGCGAGAGCTGAACTCCAGCGGTCAGTTGCAGCTCTGCCCAACAGCGTGTTCTCGGTTCTGCGGGCAAGCACGCCCTCTTGCCTTGGCCGCGAGAGCAAAGTCCCGAGCGAGCACTCGACTCAGTGCAATGCACCCGGAAGGACGCTCTCGCTCGCCTTTCAAGGAGCGATTCCTAACAGCAGAAGCAGCAGAGGCACAAACTGCACGACGAGAGGGGACAACGTAGAACACGTCTCTGTCCCGGCACATTTGCGTGTGCGATACTTCCCTCCGGCTCTTCGGGCCTTGCGAAGCTCTGTGTACTGCGAGAGCAGCTACTCGCAGCTGAGAAGGACCGTGGAGCTAGCGGCGAATTCGGAGAGCTCTTCGCTGCACTGCGCCGCTCGCAAGCGGCTTCGTTCTTCGCCTTCTGCCGTCCGGCGAGAGCTGAACTCCAGCGGTCAGTTGCAGCTCTGCCCAACAGCGTGTTCTCGGTTCTGCGGGCAAGCACGCCCTCTTGCCTTGGCCGCGAGAGCAAAGTCCCGAGCGAGCACTCGACTCAGTGCAATGCACCCGGAAGGACGCTCTCGCTCGCCTTTCAAGGAGCGATTCCTAACAGCAGAAGCAGCAGAGGCACAAACTGCACGACGAGAGGGGACAACGTAGAACACGTCTCTGTCCCGGCACATTTGCGTGTGCGATACTTCCCTCCGGCTCTTCGGGCCTTGCGAAGCTCTGTGTACTGCGAGAGCAGCTACTCGCAGCTGAGAAGGACCGTGGAGCTAGCGGCGAATTCGGAGAGCTCTTCGCTGCACTGCGCCGCTCGCAACCGCCTTCGTTCTTCGCCTTCTGCCGTCCGGCGAGAGCTGAACTCCAGCGGTCAGTTGCAGCTCTGCCCAACAGCGTGTTCTCGGTTCTGCGGGCAAGCACGCCCTCTTGCCTTGGCCCCGAGAGCAAAGTCCCGAGCGAGCACTCGACTCAGTGCAATGCACCCGGAAGGACGCTCTCGCTCGCCTTTCAAGGAGCGATTCCTGACAGCAGAAGCAGCAGAGGCACAAACTGCACGACGAGAGGGGACACCGTAGAACACGTCTCTGTCCTGGCACATTTGCGTGTGCGATACTTCCCTCCGGCTCTTCGGGCCTTGCGAAGCTCTGTGTACTGCGAGCGCTGCTACTCGCAGCTGAGAAGGACCGTGGAGCTAGCGGCGAATTCGGAGAGCTCTTCGCTGCACTGCGCCGCTCGCAAGCGGCTTCGTTCTTCGCCTTCTGCCGTCCGGCGAGAGCTGAACTCCAGCGGTCAGCTGCAGCTCTGCCCAACAGCGTGTTCTCGGTTCTGCGGGCAAGCACGCCCTCTTGCCTTGGCCCCGAGAGCAAAGTCCCGAGCGAGCACTCGACTCAGTGCAATGCACCCGGAAGGACGCTCTCGCTCGCCTTTCAAGGAGCGATTCCTAACAGCAGAAGCAGCAGAGGCACAAACTGCATGACGAGAGGGGACACCGTAGAACACGTCTCTGTCCCGGCACATTTGCGTGTGCGATACTTCCCTCCGGGTCTTCGGGCCTTGCGAAGCTCTGTGTACTGCGAGAGCAGCTACTCGCAGCTGAGAAGGACCGTGGAGCTAGCGGCGAATTCGGAGAGCTCTTCGCTGCACTGCGCCGCTCGCAAGCGGCTTCGTTCTTCGCCTTCTGCCGTCCGGCGAGAGCTGAACTCCAGCGGTCAGCTGCAGCTCTGCCCAACAGCGTGTTCTCGGTTCTGCGGGCAAGCACGCCCTCTTGCCTTGGCCCCGAGAGCAAAGTCCCGAGCGAGCACTCGACTCAGTGCAATGCACCCGGAAGGACGCTCTCGCTCGCCTTTCAAGGAGCGATTCCTAACAGCAGAAGCAGCAGAGGCACAAACTGCACGACGAGAGGGGACAACGTAGAACACGTCTCTGTCCCGGCACATTTGCGTGTGCGATACTTCCCTCCGGCTCTTCGGGCCTTGCGAAGCTCTGTGTACTGCGAGAGCAGCTACTCGCAGCTGAGAAGGACCGTGGAGCTAGCGGCGAATTCGGAGAGCTCTTCGCTGCACTGCGCCGCTCGCAAGCGGCTTCGTTCTTCGCCTTCTGCCGTCCGGCGAGAGCTGAACTCCAGCGGTCAGTTGCAGCTCTGCCCAACAGCGTGTTCTCGGTTCTGCGGGCAAGCACGCCCTCTTGCCTTGGCCGCGAGAGCAAAGTCCCGAGCGAGCACTCGACTCAGTGCAATGCACCCGGAAGGACGCTCTCGCTCGCCTTTCAAGGAGCGATTCCTAACAGCAGAAGCAGCAGAGGCACAAACTGCACGACGAGAGGGGACAACGTAGAACACGTCTCTGTCCCGGCACATTTGCGTGTGCGATACTTCCCTCCGGCTCTTCGGGCCTTGCGAAGCTCTGTGTACTGCGAGAGCAGCTACTCGCAGCTGAGAAGGACCGTGGAGCTAGCGGCGAATTCGGAGAGCTCTTCGCTGCACTGCGCCGCTCGCAAGCGGCTTCGTTCTTCGCCTTCTGCCGTCCGGCGAGAGCTGAACTCCAGCGGTCAGTTGCAGCTCTGCCCAACAGCGTGTTCTCGGTTCTGCGGGCAAGCACGCCCTCTTGCCTTGGCCGCGAGAGCAAAGTCCCGAGCGAGCACTCGACTCAGTGCAATGCACCCGGAAGGACGCTCTCGCTCGCCTTTCAAGGAGCGATTCCTGACAGCAGAAGCAGCAGAGGCACAAACTGCACGACGAGAGGGGACACCGTAGAACACGTCTCTGTCCTGGCACATTTGCGTGTGCGATACTTCCCTCCGGCTCTTCGGGCCTTGCGAAGCTCTGTGTACTGCGAGCGCTGCTACTCGCAGCTGAGAAGGACCGTGGAGCTAGCGGCGAATTCGGAGAGCTCTTCGCTGCACTGCGCCGCTCGCAAGCGGCTTCGTTCTTCGCCTTCTGCCGTCCGGCGAGAGCTGAACTCCAGCGGTCAGCTGCAGCTCTGCCCAACAGCGTGTTCTCGGTTCTGCGGGCAAGCACGCCCTCTTGCCTTGGCCCCGAGAGCAAAGTCCCGAGCGAGCACTCGACTCAGTGCAATGCACCCGGAAGGACGCTCTCGCTCGCCTTTCAAGGAGCGATTCCTAACAGCAGAAGCAGCAGAGGCACAAACTGCACGACGAGAGGGGACACCGTAGAACACGTCTCTGTCCCGGCACATTTGCGTGTGCGATACTTCCCTCCGGGTCTTCGGGCCTTGCGAAGCTCTGTGTACTGCGAGAGCAGCTACTCGCAGCTGAGAAGGACCGTGGAGCTAGCGGCGAATTCGGAGAGCTCTTCGCTGCACTGCGCCGCTCGCAAGCGGCTTCGTTCTTCGCCTTCTGCCGTCCGGCGAGAGCTGAACTCCAGCGGTCAGCTGCAGCTCTGCCCAACAGCGTGTTCTCGGTTCTGCGGGCAAGCACGCCCTCTTGCCTTGGCCCCGAGAGCAAAGTCCCGAGCGAGCACTCGACTCAGTGCAATGCACCCGGAAGGACGCTCTCGCTCGCCTTTCAAGGAGCGATTCCTGACAGCAGAAGCAGCAGAGGCACAAACTGCACGACGAGAAGGGACAACGCAGACGACGTCTCTGTCCCGGCACATTTCCGTGTGCGATACTTCCCTCCGGCTCTTCGGGCCTTGCGAAGCTCTGTGTACTGCGAGCGCTGCTACTCGCAGCTGAGAAGGACCGTGGAGCTAGCGGCGAATTCGGAGAGCTCTTCGCTGCACTGCGCCGCTCGCAAGCGGCTTCGTTCTTCGCCTTCTGCCGTCCGGCGAGAGCTGAACTCCAGCGGTCAGTTGCAGCTCTGCCCAACAGCGTGTTCTCGGTTCTGCGGGCAAGCACGCCCTCTTGCCTTGGCCGCGAGAGCAAAGTCCCGAGCGAGCACTCGACTCAGTGCAATGCACCCGGAAGGACGCTCTCGCTCGCCTTTCAAGGAGCGATTCCTAACAGCAGAAGCAGCAGAGGCACAAACTGCACGACGAGAGGGGACAACGTAGAACACGTCTCTGTCCCGGCACATTTGCGTGTGCGATACTTCCCTCCGGGTCTTCGGGCCTTGCGAAGCTCTGTGTACTGCGAGAGCAGCTACTCGCAGCTGAGAAGGACCGTGGAGCTAGCGGCGAATTCGGAGAGCTCTTCGCTGCACTGCGCCGCTCGCAAGCGGCTTCGTTCTTCGCCTTCTGCCGTCCGGCGAGAGCTGAACTCCAGCGGTCAGTTGCAGCTCTGCCCAACAGCGTGTTCTCGGTTCTGCGGGCAAGCACGCCCTCTTGCCTTGGCCGCGAGAGCAAAGTCCCGAGCGAGCACTCGACTCAGTGCAATGCACCCGGAAGGACGCTCTCGCTCGCCTTTCAAGGAGCGATTCCTAACAGCAGAAGCAGCAGAGGCACAAACTGCACGACGAGAGGGGACAACGTAGAACACGTCTCTGTCCCGGCACATTTGCGTGTGCGATACTTCCCTCCGGCTCTTCGGGCCTTGCGAAGCTCTGTGTACTGCGAGAGCAGCTACTCGCAGCTGAGAAGGACCGTGGAGCTAGCGGCGAATTCGGAGAGCTCTTCGCTGCACTGCGCCGCTCGCAAGCGGCTTCGTTCTTCGCCTTCTGCCGTCCGGCGAGAGCTGAACTCCAGCGGTCAGTTGCAGCTCTGCCCAACAGCGTGTTCTCGGTTCTGCGGGCAAGCACGCCCTCTTGCCTTGGCCGCGAGAGCAAAGTCCCGAGCGAGCACTCGACTCAGTGCAATGCACCCGGAAGGACGCTCTCGCTCGCCTTTCAAGGAGCGATTCCTGACAGCAGAAGCAGCAGAGGCACAAACTGCACGACGAGAGGGGACACCGTAGAACACGTCTCTGTCCTGGCACATTTGCGTGTGCGATACTTCCCTCCGGCTCTTCGGGCCTTGCGAAGCTCTGTGTACTGCGAGCGCTGCTACTCGCAGCTGAGAAGGACCGTGGAGCTAGCGGCGAATTCGGAGAGCTCTTCGCTGCACTGCGCCGCTCGCAAGCGGCTTCGTTCTTCGCCTTCTGCCGTCCGGCGAGAGCTGAACTCCGGCGGTCAGCTGCAGCTCTGCCCAACAGCGTGTTCTCAGTTCTGCGGGCAAGCACGCCCTCTTGCCTTGGCCGCGAGAGCAAAGTCCCGAGCGAGCACTCGACTCAGTGCAATGCACCCGGAAGGACGCTCTCGCTCGCCTTTCAAGGAGCGATTCCTAACAGCAGAAGCAGCAGAGGCACAAACTGCACGACGAGAGGGGACAACGTAGAACACGTCTCTGTCCCGGCACATTTGCGTGTGCGATACTTCCCTCCGGCTCTTCGGGCCTTGCGAAGCTCTGTGTACTGCGAGAGCAGCTACTCGCAGCTGAGAAGGACCGTGGAGCTAGCGGCGAATTCGGAGAGCTCTTCGCTGCACTGCGCCGCTCGCAAGCGGCTTCGTTCTTCGCCTTCTGCCGTCCGGCGAGAGCTGAACTCCAGCGGTCAGTTGCAGCTCTGCCCAACAGCGTGTTCTCGGTTCTGCGGGCAAGCACGCCCTCTTGCCTTGGCCGCGAGAGCAAAGTCCCGAGCGAGCACTCGACTCAGTGCAATGCACCCGGAAGGACGCTCTCGCTCGCCTTTCAAGGAGCGATTCCTGACAGCAGAAGCAGCAGAGGCACAAACTGCACGACGAGAGGGGACAACGTAGAACACGTCTCTGTCCCGGCACATTTGCGTGTGCGATACTTCCCTCCGGCTCTTCGGGCCTTGCGAAGCTCTGTGTACTGCGAGAGCAGCTACTCGCAGCTGAGAAGGACCGTGGAGCTAGCGGCGAATTCGGAGAGCTCTTCGCTGCACTGCGCCGCTCGCAAGCGGCTTCGTTCTTCGCCTTCTGCCGTCCGGCGAGAGCTGAACTCCAGCGGTCAGTTGCAGCTCTGCCCAACAGCGTGTTCTCGGTTCTGCGGGCAAGCACGCCCTCTTGCCTTGGCCGCGAGAGCAAAGTCCCGAGCGAGCACTCGACTCAGTGCAATGCACCCGGAAGGACGCTCTCGCTCGCCTTTCAAGGAGCGATTCCTGACAGCAGAAGCAGCAGAGGCACAAACTGCACGACGAGAGGGGACACCGTAGAACACGTCTCTGTCCTGGCACATTTGCGTGTGCGATACTTCCCTCCGGCTCTTCGGGCCTTGCGAAGCTCTGTGTACTGCGAGCGCTGCTACTCGCAGCTGAGAAGGACCGTGGAGCTAGCGGCGAATTCGGAGAGCTCTTCGCTGCACTGCGCCGCTCGCAAGCGGCTTCGTTCTTCGCCTTCTGCCGTCCGGCGAGAGCTGAACTCCGGCGGTCAGCTGCAGCTCTGCCCAACAGCGTGTTCTCAGTTCTGCGGGCAAGCACGCCCTCTTGCCTTGGCCGCGAGAGCAAAGTCCCGAGCGAGCACTCGACTCAGTGCAATGCACCCGGAAGGACGCTCTCGCTCGCCTTTCAAGGAGCGATTCCTAACAGCAGAAGCAGCAGAGGCACAAACTGCACGACGAGAGGGGACAACGTAGAACACGTCTCTGTCCCGGCACATTTGCGTGTGCGATACTTCCCTCCGGCTCTTCGGGCCTTGCGAAGCTCTGTGTACTGCGAGAGCAGCTACTCGCAGCTGAGAAGGACCGTGGAGCTAGCGGCGAATTCGGAGAGCTCTTCGCTGCACTGCGCCGCTCGCAAGCGGCTTCGTTCTTCGCCTTCTGCCGTCCGGCGAGAGCTGAACTCCAGCGGTCAGTTGCAGCTCTGCCCAACAGCGTGTTCTCGGTTCTGCGGGCAAGCACGCCCTCTTGCCTTGGCCCCGAGAGCAAAGTCCCGAGCGAGCACTCGACTCAGTGCAATGCACCCGGAAGGACGCTCTCGCTCGCCTTTCAAGGAGCGATTCCTAACAGCAGAAGCAGCAGAGGCACAAACTGCACGACGAGAGGGGACAACGTAGAACACGTCTCTGTCCCGGCACATTTGCGTGTGCGATACTTCCCTCCGGCTCTTCGGGCCTTGCGAAGCTCTGTGTACTGCGAGAGCAGCTACTCGCAGCTGAGAAGGACCGTGGAGCTAGCGGCGAATTCGGAGAGCTCTTCGCTGCACTGCGCCGCTCGCAAGCGGCTTCGTTCTTCGCCTTCTGCCGTCCGGCGAGAGCTGAACTCCAGCGGTCAGTTGCAGCTCTGCCCAACAGCGTGTTCTCGGTTCTGCGGGCAAGCACGCCCTCTTGCCTTGGCCGCGAGAGCGAAGTCCCGAGCGAGCACTCGACTCAGTGCAATGCACCCGGAAGGACGCTCTCGCTCGCCTTTCAAGGAGCGATTCCTAACAGCAGAAGCAGCAGAGGCACAAACTGCACGACGAGAGGGGACAACGTAGAACACGTCTCTGTCCCGGCACATTTGCGTGTGCGATACTTCCCTCCGGCTCTTCGGGCCTTGCGAAGCTCTGTGTACTGCGAGAGCAGCTACTCGCAGCTGAGAAGGACCGTGGAGCTAGCGGCGAATTCGGAGAGCTCTTCGCTGCACTGCGCCGCTCGCAAGCGCCTTCGTTCTTCGCCTTCTGCCGTCCGGCGAGAGCTGAACTCCAGCGGTCAGCTGCAGCTCTGCCCAACAGCGTGTTCTCGGTTCTGCGGGCAAGCACGCCCTCTTGCCTTGGCCGCGAGAGCAAAGTCCCGAGCGAGCACTCGACTCAGTGCAATGCACCCGGAAGGACGCTCTCGCTCGCCTTTCAAGGAGCGATTCCTAACAGCAGAAGCAGCAGAGGCACAAACTGCACGACGAGAGGGGACACCGTAGAACACGTCTCTGTCCCGGCACATTTGCGTGTGCGATACTTCCCTCCGGGTCTTCGGGCCTTGCGAAGCTCTGTGTACTGCGAGAGCAGCTACTCGCAGCTGAGAAGGACCGTGGAGCTAGCGGCGAATTCGGAGAGCTCTTCGCTGCACTGCGCCGCTCGCAAGCGCCTTCGTTCTTCGCCTTCTGCCGTCCGGCGAGAGCTGAACTCCAGCGGTCAGTTGCAGCTCTGCCCAACAGCGTGTTCTCGGTTCTGCGGGCAAGCACGCCCTCTTGCCTTGGCCGCGAGAGCAAAGTCCCGAGCGAGCACTCGACTCAGTGCAATGCACCCGGAAGGACGCTCTCGCTCGCCTTTCAAGGAGCGATTCCTAACAGCAGAAGCAGCAGAGGCACAAACTGCACGACGAGAGGGGACAACGTAGAACACGTCTCTGTCCTGGCACATTTGCGTGTGCGATACTTCCCTCCGGCTCTTCGGGCCTTGCGAAGCTCTGTGTACTGCGAGAGCAGCTACTCGCAGCTGAGAAGGACCGTGGAGCTAGCGGCGAATTCGGAGAGCTCTTCGCTGCACTGCGCCGCTCGCAAGCGGCTTCGTTCTTCGCCTTCTGCCGTCCGGCGAGAGCTGAACTCCAGCGGTCAGTTGCAGCTCTGCCCAACAGCGTGTTCTCGGTTCTGCGGGCAAGCACGCCCTCTTGCCTTGGCCGCGAGAGCAAAGTCCCGAGCGAGCACTCGACTCAGTGCAATGCACCCGGAAGGACGCTCTCGCTCGCCTTTCAAGGAGCGATTCCTAACAGCAGAAGCAGCAGAGGCACAAACTGCACGACGAGAGGGGACAACGTAGAACACGTCTCTGTCCCGGCACATTTGCGTGTGCGATACTTCCCTCCGGCTCTTCGGGCCTTGCGAAGCTCTGTGTACTGCGAGAGCAGCTACTCGCAGCTGAGAAGGACCGTGGAGCTAGCGGCGAATTCGGAGAGCTCTTCGCTGCACTGCGCCGCTCGCAAGCGGCTTCGTTCTTCGCCTTCTGCCGTCCGGCGAGAGCTGAACTCCAGCGGTCAGTTGCAGCTCTGCCCAACAGCGTGTTCTCGGTTCTGCGGGCAAGCACGCCCTCTTGCCTTGGCCGCGAGAGCAAAGTCCCGAGCGAGCACTCGACTCAGTGCAATGCACCCGGAAGGACGCTCTCGCTCGCCTTTCAAGGAGCGATTCCTAACAGCAGAAGCAGCAGAGGCACAAACTGCACGACGAGAGGGGACAACGTAGAACACGTCTCTGTCCCGGCACATTTGCGTGTGCGATACTTCCCTCCGGCTCTTCGGGCCTTGCGAAGCTCTGTGTACTGCGAGAGCAGCTACTCGCAGCTGAGAAGGACCGTGGAGCTAGCGGCGAATTCGGAGAGCTCTTCGCTGCACTGCGCCGCTCGCAACCGCCTTCGTTCTTCGCCTTCTGCCGTCCGGCGAGAGCTGAACTCCAGCGGTCAGTTGCAGCTCTGCCCAACAGCGTGTTCTCGGTTCTGCGGGCAAGCACGCCCTCTTGCCTTGGCCCCGAGAGCAAAGTCCCGAGCGAGCACTCGACTCAGTGCAATGCACCCGGAAGGACGCTCTCGCTCGCCTTTCAAGGAGCGATTCCTGACAGCAGAAGCAGCAGAGGCACAAACTGCACGACGAGAGGGGACACCGTAGAACACGTCTCTGTCCTGGCACATTTGCGTGTGCGATACTTCCCTCCGGCTCTTCGGGCCTTGCGAAGCTCTGTGTACTGCGAGCGCTGCTACTCGCAGCTGAGAAGGACCGTGGAGCTAGCGGCGAATTCGGAGAGCTCTTCGCTGCACTGCGCCGCTCGCAAGCGGCTTCGTTCTTCGCCTTCTGCCGTCCGGCGAGAGCTGAACTCCAGCGGTCAGCTGCAGCTCTGCCCAACAGCGTGTTCTCGGTTCTGCGGGCAAGCACGCCCTCTTGCCTTGGCCCCGAGAGCAAAGTCCCGAGCGAGCACTCGACTCAGTGCAATGCACCCGGAAGGACGCTCTCGCTCGCCTTTCAAGGAGCGATTCCTAACAGCAGAAGCAGCAGAGGCACAAACTGCATGACGAGAGGGGACACCGTAGAACACGTCTCTGTCCCGGCACATTTGCGTGTGCGATACTTCCCTCCGGGTCTTCGGGCCTTGCGAAGCTCTGTGTACTGCGAGAGCAGCTACTCGCAGCTGAGAAGGACCGTGGAGCTAGCGGCGAATTCGGAGAGCTCTTCGCTGCACTGCGCCGCTCGCAAGCGGCTTCGTTCTTCGCCTTCTGCCGTCCGGCGAGAGCTGAACTCCAGCGGTCAGCTGCAGCTCTGCCCAACAGCGTGTTCTCGGTTCTGCGGGCAAGCACGCCCTCTTGCCTTGGCCCCGAGAGCAAAGTCCCGAGCGAGCACTCGACTCAGTGCAATGCACCCGGAAGGACGCTCTCGCTCGCCTTTCAAGGAGCGATTCCTAACAGCAGAAGCAGCAGAGGCACAAACTGCACGACGAGAGGGGACAACGTAGAACACGTCTCTGTCCCGGCACATTTGCGTGTGCGATACTTCCCTCCGGCTCTTCGGGCCTTGCGAAGCTCTGTGTACTGCGAGAGCAGCTACTCGCAGCTGAGAAGGACCGTGGAGCTAGCGGCGAATTCGGAGAGCTCTTCGCTGCACTGCGCCGCTCGCAAGCGGCTTCGTTCTTCGCCTTCTGCCGTCCGGCGAGAGCTGAACTCCAGCGGTCAGTTGCAGCTCTGCCCAACAGCGTGTTCTCGGTTCTGCGGGCAAGCACGCCCTCTTGCCTTGGCCCCGAGAGCAAAGTCCCGAGCGAGCACTCGACTCAGTGCAATGCACCCGGAAGGACGCTCTCGCTCGCCTTTCAAGGAGCGATTCCTAACAGCAGAAGCAGCAGAGGCACAAACTGCACGACGAGAGGGGACAACGTAGAACACGTCTCTGTCCCGGCACATTTGCGTGTGCGATACTTCCCTCCGGCTCTTCGGGCCTTGCGAAGCTCTGTGTACTGCGAGAGCAGCTACTCGCAGCTGAGAAGGACCGTGGAGCTAGCGGCGAATTCGGAGAGCTCTTCGCTGCACTGCGCCGCTCGCAAGCGGCTTCGTTCTTCGCCTTCTGCCGTCCGGCGAGAGCTGAACTCCAGCGGTCAGTTGCAGCTCTGCCCAACAGCGTGTTCTCGGTTCTGCGGGCAAGCACGCCCTCTTGCCTTGGCCGCGAGAGCAAAGTCCCGAGCGAGCACTCGACTCAGTGCAATGCACCCGGAAGGACGCTCTCGCTCGCCTTTCAAGGAGCGATTCCTGACAGCAGAAGCAGCAGAGGCACAAACTGCACGACGAGAGGGGACACCGTAGAACACGTCTCTGTCCTGGCACATTTGCGTGTGCGATACTTCCCTCCGGCTCTTCGGGCCTTGCGAAGCTCTGTGTACTGCGAGCGCTGCTACTCGCAGCTGAGAAGGACCGTGGAGCTAGCGGCGAATTCGGAGAGCTCTTCGCTGCACTGCGCCGCTCGCAAGCGGCTTCGTTCTTCGCCTTCTGCCGTCCGGCGAGAGCTGAACTCCAGCGGTCAGCTGCAGCTCTGCCCAACAGCGTGTTCTCGGTTCTGCGGGCAAGCACGCCCTCTTGCCTTGGCCCCGAGAGCAAAGTCCCGAGCGAGCACTCGACTCAGTGCAATGCACCCGGAAGGACGCTCTCGCTCGCCTTTCAAGGAGCGATTCCTAACAGCAGAAGCAGCAGAGGCACAAACTGCACGACGAGAGGGGACACCGTAGAACACGTCTCTGTCCCGGCACATTTGCGTGTGCGATACTTCCCTCCGGGTCTTCGGGCCTTGCGAAGCTCTGTGTACTGCGAGAGCAGCTACTCGCAGCTGAGAAGGACCGTGGAGCTAGCGGCGAATTCGGAGAGCTCTTCGCTGCACTGCGCCGCTCGCAAGCGGCTTCGTTCTTCGCCTTCTGCCGTCCGGCGAGAGCTGAACTCCAGCGGTCAGCTGCAGCTCTGCCCAACAGCGTGTTCTCGGTTCTGCGGGCAAGCACGCCCTCTTGCCTTGGCCCCGAGAGCAAAGTCCCGAGCGAGCACTCGACTCAGTGCAATGCACCCGGAAGGACGCTCTCGCTCGCCTTTCAAGGAGCGATTCCTGACAGCAGAAGCAGCAGAGGCACAAACTGCACGACGAGAAGGGACAACGCAGACGACGTCTCTGTCCCGGCACATTTCCGTGTGCGATACTTCCCTCCGGCTCTTCGGGCCTTGCGAAGCTCTGTGTACTGCGAGCGCTGCTACTCGCAGCTGAGAAGGACCGTGGAGCTAGCGGCGAATTCGGAGAGCTCTTCGCTGCACTGCGCCGCTCGCAAGCGGCTTCGTTCTTCGCCTTCTGCCGTCCGGCGAGAGCTGAACTCCAGCGGTCAGTTGCAGCTCTGCCCAACAGCGTGTTCTCGGTTCTGCGGGCAAGCACGCCCTCTTGCCTTGGCCGCGAGAGCAAAGTCCCGAGCGAGCACTCGACTCAGTGCAATGCACCCGGAAGGACGCTCTCGCTCGCCTTTCAAGGAGCGATTCCTAACAGCAGAAGCAGCAGAGGCACAAACTGCACGACGAGAGGGGACAACGTAGAACACGTCTCTGTCCCGGCACATTTGCGTGTGCGATACTTCCCTCCGGGTCTTCGGGCCTTGCGAAGCTCTGTGTACTGCGAGAGCAGCTACTCGCAGCTGAGAAGGACCGTGGAGCTAGCGGCGAATTCGGAGAGCTCTTCGCTGCACTGCGCCGCTCGCAAGCGGCTTCGTTCTTCGCCTTCTGCCGTCCGGCGAGAGCTGAACTCCAGCGGTCAGTTGCAGCTCTGCCCAACAGCGTGTTCTCGGTTCTGCGGGCAAGCACGCCCTCTTGCCTTGGCCGCGAGAGCAAAGTCCCGAGCGAGCACTCGACTCAGTGCAATGCACCCGGAAGGACGCTCTCGCTCGCCTTTCAAGGAGCGATTCCTAACAGCAGAAGCAGCAGAGGCACAAACTGCACGACGAGAGGGGACAACGTAGAACACGTCTCTGTCCCGGCACATTTGCGTGTGCGATACTTCCCTCCGGCTCTTCGGGCCTTGCGAAGCTCTGTGTACTGCGAGAGCAGCTACTCGCAGCTGAGAAGGACCGTGGAGCTAGCGGCGAATTCGGAGAGCTCTTCGCTGCACTGCGCCGCTCGCAAGCGGCTTCGTTCTTCGCCTTCTGCCGTCCGGCGAGAGCTGAACTCCAGCGGTCAGTTGCAGCTCTGCCCAACAGCGTGTTCTCGGTTCTGCGGGCAAGCACGCCCTCTTGCCTTGGCCGCGAGAGCAAAGTCCCGAGCGAGCACTCGACTCAGTGCAATGCACCCGGAAGGACGCTCTCGCTCGCCTTTCAAGGAGCGATTCCTGACAGCAGAAGCAGCAGAGGCACAAACTGCACGACGAGAGGGGACACCGTAGAACACGTCTCTGTCCTGGCACATTTGCGTGTGCGATACTTCCCTCCGGCTCTTCGGGCCTTGCGAAGCTCTGTGTACTGCGAGCGCTGCTACTCGCAGCTGAGAAGGACCGTGGAGCTAGCGGCGAATTCGGAGAGCTCTTCGCTGCACTGCGCCGCTCGCAAGCGGCTTCGTTCTTCGCCTTCTGCCGTCCGGCGAGAGCTGAACTCCGGCGGTCAGCTGCAGCTCTGCCCAACAGCGTGTTCTCAGTTCTGCGGGCAAGCACGCCCTCTTGCCTTGGCCGCGAGAGCAAAGTCCCGAGCGAGCACTCGACTCAGTGCAATGCACCCGGAAGGACGCTCTCGCTCGCCTTTCAAGGAGCGATTCCTAACAGCAGAAGCAGCAGAGGCACAAACTGCACGACGAGAGGGGACAACGTAGAACACGTCTCTGTCCCGGCACATTTGCGTGTGCGATACTTCCCTCCGGCTCTTCGGGCCTTGCGAAGCTCTGTGTACTGCGAGAGCAGCTACTCGCAGCTGAGAAGGACCGTGGAGCTAGCGGCGAATTCGGAGAGCTCTTCGCTGCACTGCGCCGCTCGCAAGCGGCTTCGTTCTTCGCCTTCTGCCGTCCGGCGAGAGCTGAACTCCAGCGGTCAGTTGCAGCTCTGCCCAACAGCGTGTTCTCGGTTCTGCGGGCAAGCACGCCCTCTTGCCTTGGCCGCGAGAGCAAAGTCCCGAGCGAGCACTCGACTCAGTGCAATGCACCCGGAAGGACGCTCTCGCTCGCCTTTCAAGGAGCGATTCCTAACAGCAGAAGCAGCAGAGGCACAAACTGCACGACGAGAGGGGACAACGTAGAACACGTCTCTGTCCCGGCACATTTGCGTGTGCGATACTTCCCTCCGGCTCTTCGGGCCTTGCGAAGCTCTGTGTACTGCGAGAGCAGCTACTCGCAGCTGAGAAGGACCGTGGAGCTAGCGGCGAATTCGGAGAGCTCTTCGCTGCACTGCGCCGCTCGCAAGCGGCTTCGTTCTTCGCCTTCTGCCGTCCGGCGAGAGCTGAACTCCAGCGGTCAGTTGCAGCTCTGCCCAACAGCGTGTTCTCGGTTCTGCGGGCAAGCACGCCCTCTTGCCTTGGCCGCGAGAGCAAAGTCCCGAGCGAGCACTCGACTCAGTGCAATGCACCCGGAAGGACGCTCTCGCTCGCCTTTCAAGGAGCGATTCCTAACAGCAGAAGCAGCAGAGGCACAAACTGCACGACGAGAGGGGACAACGTAGAACACGTCTCTGTCCCGGCACATTTGCGTGTGCGATACTTCCCTCCGGCTCTTCGGGCCTTGCGAAGCTCTGTGTACTGCGAGAGCAGCTACTCGCAGCTGAGAAGGACCGTGGAGCTAGCGGCGAATTCGGAGAGCTCTTCGCTGCACTGCGCCGCTCGCAAGCGGCTTCGTTCTTCGCCTTCTGCCGTCCGGCGAGAGCTGAACTCCAGCGGTCAGTTGCAGCTCTGCCCAACAGCGTGTTCTCGGTTCTGCGGGCAAGCACGCCCTCTTGCCTTGGCCGCGAGAGCAAAGTCCCGAGCGAGCACTCGACTCAGTGCAATGCACCCGGAAGGACGCTCTCGCTCGCCTTTCAAGGAGCGATTCCTGACAGCAGAAGCAGCAGAGGCACAAACTGCACGACGAGAGGGGACACCGTAGAACACGTCTCTGTCCTGGCACATTTGCGTGTGCGATACTTCCCTCCGGCTCTTCGGGCCTTGCGAAGCTCTGTGTACTGCGAGCGCTGCTACTCGCAGCTGAGAAGGACCGTGGAGCTAGCGGCGAATTCGGAGAGCTCTTCGCTGCACTGCGCCGCTCGCAAGCGGCTTCGTTCTTCGCCTTCTGCCGTCCGGCGAGAGCTGAACTCCGGCGGTCAGCTGCAGCTCTGCCCAACAGCGTGTTCTCAGTTCTGCGGGCAAGCACGCCCTCTTGCCTTGGCCGCGAGAGCAAAGTCCCGAGCGAGCACTCGACTCAGTGCAATGCACCCGGAAGGACGCTCTCGCTCGCCTTTCAAGGAGCGATTCCTAACAGCAGAAGCAGCAGAGGCACAAACTGCACGACGAGAGGGGACAACGTAGAACACGTCTCTGTCCCGGCACATTTGCGTGTGCGATACTTCCCTCCGGCTCTTCGGGCCTTGCGAAGCTCTGTGTACTGCGAGAGCAGCTACTCGCAGCTGAGAAGGACCGTGGAGCTAGCGGCGAATTCGGAGAGCTCTTCGCTGCACTGCGCCGCTCGCAAGCGGCTTCGTTCTTCGCCTTCTGCCGTCCGGCGAGAGCTGAACTCCAGCGGTCAGTTGCAGCTCTGCCCAACAGCGTGTTCTCGGTTCTGCGGGCAAGCACGCCCTCTTGCCTTGGCCGCGAGAGCAAAGTCCCGAGCGAGCACTCGACTCAGTGCAATGCACCCGGAAGGACGCTCTCGCTCGCCTTTCAAGGAGCGATTCCTGACAGCAGAAGCAGCAGAGGCACAAACTGCACGACGAGAGGGGACAACGTAGAACACGTCTCTGTCCCGGCACATTTGCGTGTGCGATACTTCCCTCCGGCTCTTCGGGCCTTGCGAAGCTCTGTGTACTGCGAGAGCAGCTACTCGCAGCTGAGAAGGACCGTGGAGCTAGCGGCGAATTCGGAGAGCTCTTCGCTGCACTGCGCCGCTCGCAAGCGGCTTCGTTCTTCGCCTTCTGCCGTCCGGCGAGAGCTGAACTCCAGCGGTCAGTTGCAGCTCTGCCCAACAGCGTGTTCTCGGTTCTGCGGGCAAGCACGCCCTCTTGCCTTGGCCGCGAGAGCAAAGTCCCGAGCGAGCACTCGACTCAGTGCAATGCACCCGGAAGGACGCTCTCGCTCGCCTTTCAAGGAGCGATTCCTGACAGCAGAAGCAGCAGAGGCACAAACTGCACGACGAGAGGGGACACCGTAGAACACGTCTCTGTCCTGGCACATTTGCGTGTGCGATACTTCCCTCCGGCTCTTCGGGCCTTGCGAAGCTCTGTGTACTGCGAGCGCTGCTACTCGCAGCTGAGAAGGACCGTGGAGCTAGCGGCGAATTCGGAGAGCTCTTCGCTGCACTGCGCCGCTCGCAAGCGGCTTCGTTCTTCGCCTTCTGCCGTCCGGCGAGAGCTGAACTCCAGCGGTCAGCTGCAGCTCTGCCCAACAGCGTGTTCTCGGTTCTGCGGGCAAGCACGCCCTCTTGCCTTGGCCCCGAGAGCAAAGTCCCGAGCGAGCACTCGACTCAGTGCAATGCACCCGGAAGGACGCTCTCGCTCGCCTTTCAAGGAGCGATTCCTAACAGCAGAAGCAGCAGAGGCACAAACTGCACGACGAGAGGGGACACCGTAGAACACGTCTCTGTCCCGGCACATTTGCGTGTGCGATACTTCCCTCCGGGTCTTCGGGCCTTGCGAAGCTCTGTGTACTGCGAGAGCAGCTACTCGCAGCTGAGAAGGACCGTGGAGCTAGCGGCGAATTCGGAGAGCTCTTCGCTGCACTGCGCCGCTCGCAAGCGGCTTCGTTCTTCGCCTTCTGCCGTCCGGCGAGAGCTGAACTCCAGCGGTCAGTTGCAGCTCTGCCCAACAGCGTGTTCTCGGTTCTGCGGGCAAGCACGCCCTCTTGCCTTGGCCGCGAGAGCAAAGTCCCGAGCGAGCACTCGACTCAGTGCAATGCACCCGGAAGGACGCTCTCGCTCGCCTTTCAAGGAGCGATTCCTAACAGCAGAAGCAGCAGAGGCACAAACTGCACGACGAGAGGGGACAACGTAGAACACGTCTCTGTCCCGGCACATTTGCGTGTGCGATACTTCCCTCCGGCTCTTCGGGCCTTGCGAAGCTCTGTGTACTGCGAGCGCTGCTACTCGCAGCTGAGAAGGACCGTGGAGCTAGCGGCGAATTCGGAGAGCTCTTCGCTGCACTGCGCCGCTCGCAAGCGGCTTCGTTCTTCGCCTTCTGCCGTCCGGCGAGAGCTGAACTCCAGCGGTCAGTTGCAGCTCTGCCCAA
The DNA here is from genome assembly GCF_052056855.1 of Sturnus vulgaris. Classification (NCBI taxonomy): domain Eukaryota; kingdom Metazoa; phylum Chordata; class Aves; order Passeriformes; family Sturnidae; genus Sturnus; species Sturnus vulgaris. Next base: position 34,598 of record NW_028276140.1, read on the forward strand.
CAGCGTGTTCTCGGTTCTGCGGGCAAGCACGCCCTCTTGCCTTGGCCGCGAGAGCAAAGTCCCGAGCGAGCACTCGACTCAGTGCAATGCACCCGGAAGGACGCTCTCGCTCGCCTTTCAAGGAGCGATTCCTAACAGCAGAAGCAGCAGAGGCACAAACTGCACGACGAGAGGGGACAACGTAGAACACGTCTCTGTCCCGGCACATTTGCGTGTGCGATACTTCCCTCCGGCTCTTCGGGCCTTGCGAAGCTCTGTGTACTGCGAGAGCAGCTACTCGCAGCTGAGAAGGACCGTGGAGCTAGCGGCGAATTCGGAGAGCTCTTCGCTGCACTGCGCCGCTCGCAAGCGCCTTCGTTCTTCGCCTTCTGCCGTCCGGCGAGAGCTGAACTCCAGCGGTCAGTTGCAGCTCTGCCCAACAGCGTGTTCTCGGTTCTGCGGGCAAGCACGCCCTCTTGCCTTGGCCGCGAGAGCAAAGTCCCGAGCGAGCACTCGACTCAGTGCAATGCACCCGGAAGGACGCTCTCGCTCGCCTTTCAAGGAGCGATTCCTAACAGCAGAAGCAGCAGAGGCACAAACTGCACGACGAGAGGGGACAACGTAGAACACGTCTCTGTCCCGGCACATTTGCGTGTGCGATACTTCCCGCCGGCTCTTCGGGCCTTGCGAAGCTCTGTGTACTGCGAGCGCTGCTACTCGCAGCTGAGAAGGACCGTGGAGCTAGCGGCGAATTCGGAGAGCTCTTCGCTGCACTGCGCCGCTCGCAAGCGGCTTCGTTCTTCGCCTTCTGCCGTCCGGCGAGAGCTGAACTCCAGCGGTCAGTTGCAGCTCTGCCCAACAGCGTGTTCTCGGTTCTGCGGGCAAGCACGCCCTCTTGCCTTGGCCGCGAGAGCAAAGTCCCGAGCGAGCACTCGACTCAGTGCAATGCACCCGGAAGGACGCTCTCGCTCGCCTTTCAAGGAGCGATTCCTAACAGCAGAAGCAGCAGAGGCACAAACTGCACGACGAGAGGGGACAACGTAGAACACGTCTCTGTCCTGGCACATTTGCGTGTGCGATACTTCCCTCCGGGTCTTCGGGCCTTGCGAAGCTCTGTGTACTGCGAGCGCTGCTACTCGCAGCTGAGAAGGACCGTGGAGCTAGCGGCGAATTCGGAGAGCTCTTCGCTGCACTGCGCCGCTCGCAAGCGGCTTCGTTCTTCGCCTTCTGCCGTCCGGCGAGAGCTGAACTCCAGCGGTCAGTTGCAGCTCTGCCCAACAGCGTGTTCTCGGTTCTGCGGGCAAGCACGCCCTCTTGCCTTGGCCGCGAGAGCAAAGTCCCGAGCGAGCACTCGACTCAGTGCAATGCACCCGGAAGGACGCTCTCGCTCGCCTTTCAAGGAGCGATTCCTAACAGCAGAAGCAGCAGAGGCACAAACTGCACGACGAGAGGGGACAACGTAGAACACGTCTCTGTCCCGGCACATTTGCGTGTGCGATACTTCCCTCCGGCTCTTCGGGCCTTGCGAAGCTCTGTGTACTGCGAGCGCTGCTACTCGCAGCTGAGAAGGACCGTGGAGCTAGCGGCGAATTCGGAGAGCTCTTCGCTGCACTGCGCCGCTCGCAAGCGGCTTCGTTCTTCGCCTTCTGCCGTCCGGCGAGAGCTGAACTCCAGCGGTCAGTTGCAGCTCTGCCCAACAGCGTGTTCTCGGTTCTGCGGGCAAGCACGCCCTCTTGCCTTGGCCGCGAGAGCAAAGTCCCGAGCGAGCACTCGACTCAGTGCAATGCACCCGGAAGGACGCTCTCGCTCGCCTTTCAAGGAGCGATTCCTAACAGCAGAAGCAGCAGAGGCACAAACTGCACGACGAGAGGGGACAACGTAGAACACGTCTCTGTCCCGGCACATTTGCGTGTGCGATACTTCCCTCCGGCTCTTCGGGCCTTGCGAAGCTCTGTGTACTGCGAGAGCAGCTACTCGCAGCTGAGAAGGACCGTGGAGCTAGCGGCGAATTCGGAGAGCTCTTCGCTGCACTGCGCCGCTCGCAAGCGGCTTCGTTCTTCGCCTTCTGCCGTCCGGCGAGAGCTGAACTCCAGCGGTCAGTTGCAGCTCTGCCCAACAGCGTGTTCTCGGTTCTGCGGGCAAGCACGCCCTCTTGCCTTGGCCGCGAGAGCAAAGTCCCGAGCGAGCACTCGACTCAGTGCAATGCACCCGGAAGGACGCTCTCGCTCGCCTTTCAAGGAGCGATTCCTAACAGCAGAAGCAGCAGAGGCACAAACTGCACGACGAGAGGGGACAACGTAGAACACGTCTCTGTCCCGGCACATTTGCGTGTGCGATACTTCCCTCCGGCTCTTCGGGCCTTGCGAAGCTCTGTGTACTGCGAGAGCAGCTACTCGCAGCTGAGAAGGACCGTGGAGCTAGCGGCGAATTCGGAGAGCTCTTCGCTGCACTGCGCCGCTCGCAAGCGGCTTCGTTCTTCGCCTTCTGCCGTCCGGCGAGAGCTGAACTCCAGCGGTCAGTTGCAGCTCTGCCCAACAGCGTGTTCTCGGTTCTGCGGGCAAGCACGCCCTCTTGCCTTGGCCGCGAGAGCAAAGTCCCGAGCGAGCACTCGACTCAGTGCAATGCACCCGGAAGGACGCTCTCGCTCGCCTTTCAAGGAGCGATTCCTAACAGCAGAAGCAGCAGAGGCACAAACTGCACGACGAGAGGGGACAACGTAGAACACGTCTCTGTCCCGGCACATTTGCGTGTGCGATACTTCCCTCCGGCTCTTCGGGCCTTGCGAAGCTCTGTGTACTGCGAGCGCTGCTACTCGCAGCTGAGAAGGACCGTGGAGCTAGCGGCGAATTCGGAGAGCTCTTCGCTGCACTGCGCCGCTCGCAAGCGGCTTCGTTCTTCGCCTTCTGCCGTCCGGCGAGAGCTGAACTCCAGCGGTCAGTTGCAGCTCTGCCCAACAGCGTGTTCTCGGTTCTGCGGGCAAGCACGCCCTCTTGCCTTGGCCGCGAGAGCAAAGTCCCGAGCGAGCACTCGACTCAGTGCAATGCACCCGGAAGGACGCTCTCGCTCGCCTTTCAAGGAGCGATTCCTAACAGCAGAAGCAGCAGAGGCACAAACTGCACGACGAGAGGGGACAACGTAGAACACGTCTCTGTCCTGGCACATTTGCGTGTGCGATACTTCCCTCCGGGTCTTCGGGCCTTGCGAAGCTCTGTGTACTGCGAGCGCTGCTACTCGCAGCTGAGAAGGACCGTGGAGCTAGCGGCGAATTCGGAGAGCTCTTCGCTGCACTGCGCCGCTCGCAAGCGGCTTCGTTCTTCGCCTTCTGCCGTCCGGCGAGAGCTGAACTCCAGCGGTCAGTTGCAGCTCTGCCCAACAGCGTGTTCTCGGTTCTGCGGGCAAGCACGCCCTCTTGCCTTGGCCGCGAGAGCAAAGTCCCGAGCGAGCACTCGACTCAGTGCAATGCACCCGGAAGGACGCTCTCGCTCGCCTTTCAAGGAGCGATTCCTAACAGCAGAAGCAGCAGAGGCACAAACTGCACGACGAGAGGGGACAACGTAGAACACGTCTCTGTCCCGGCACATTTGCGTGTGCGATACTTCCCTCCGGCTCTTCGGGCCTTGCGAAGCTCTGTGTACTGCGAGAGCAGCTACTCGCAGCTGAGAAGGACCGTGGAGCTAGCGGCGAATTCGGAGAGCTCTTCGCTGCACTGCGCCGCTCGCAAGCGGCTTCGTTCTTCGCCTTCTGCCGTCCGGCGAGAGCTGAACTCCAGCGGTCAGTTGCAGCTCTGCCCAACAGCGTGTTCTCGGTTCTGCGGGCAAGCACGCCCTCTTGCCTTGGCCGCGAGAGCAAAGTCCCGAGCGAGCACTCGACTCAGTGCAATGCACCCGGAAGGACGCTCTCGCTCGCCTTTCAAGGAGCGATTCCTAACAGCAGAAGCAGCAGAGGCACAAACTGCACGACGAGAGGGGACAACGTAGAACACGTCTCTGTCCCGGCACATTTGCGTGTGCGATACTTCCCTCCGGCTCTTCGGGCCTTGCGAAGCTCTGTGTACTGCGAGAGCAGCTACTCGCAGCTGAGAAGGACCGTGGAGCTAGCGGCGAATTCGGAGAGCTCTTCGCTGCACTGCGCCGCTCGCAAGCGGCTTCGTTCTTCGCCTTCTGCCGTCCGGCGAGAGCTGAACTCCAGCGGTCAGTTGCAGCTCTGCCCAACAGCGTGTTCTCGGTTCTGCGGGCAAGCACGCCCTCTTGCCTTGGCCGCGAGAGCAAAGTCCCGAGCGAGCACTCGACTCAGTGCAATGCACCCGGAAGGACGCTCTCGCTCGCCTTTCAAGGAGCGATTCCTAACAGCAGAAGCAGCAGAGGCACAAACTGCACGACGAGAGGGGACAACGTAGAACACGTCTCTGTCCCGGCACATTTGCGTGTGCGATACTTCCCTCCGGCTCTTCGGGCCTTGCGAAGCTCTGTGTACTGCGAGAGCAGCTACTCGCAGCTGAGAAGGACCGTGGAGCTAGCGGCGAATTCGGAGAGCTCTTCGCTGCACTGCGCCGCTCGCAAGCGCCTTCGTTCTTCGCCTTCTGCCGTCCGGCGAGAGCTGAACTCCAGCGGTCAGTTGCAGCTCTGCCCAACAGCGTGTTCTCGGTTCTGCGGGCAAGCACGCCCTCTTGCCTTGGCCGCGAGAGCAAAGTCCCGAGCGAGCACTCGACTCAGTGCAATGCACCCGGAAGGACGCTCTCGCTCGCCTTTCAAGGAGCGATTCCTAACAGCAGAAGCAGCAGAGGCACAAACTGCACGACGAGAGGGGACAACGTAGAACACGTCTCTGTCCCGGCACATTTGCGTGTGCGATACTTCCCTCCGGCTCTTCGGGCCTTGCGAAGCTCTGTGTACTGCGAGCGCTGCTACTCGCAGCTGAGAAGGACCGTGGAGCTAGCGGCGAATTCGGAGAGCTCTTCGCTGCACTGCGCCGCTCGCAAGCGGCTTCGTTCTTCGCCTTCTGCCGTCCGGCGAGAGCTGAACTCCAGCGGTCAGTTGCAGCTCTGCCCAACAGCGTGTTCTCGGTTCTGCGGGCAAGCACGCCCTCTTGCCTTGGCCGCGAGAGCAAAGTCCCGAGCGAGCACTCGACTCAGTGCAATGCACCCGGAAGGACGCTCTCGCTCGCCTTTCAAGGAGCGATTCCTAACAGCAGAAGCAGCAGAGGCACAAACTGCACGACGAGAGGGGACAACGTAGAACACGTCTCTGTCCTGGCACATTTGCGTGTGCGATACTTCCCTCCGGGTCTTCGGGCCTTGCGAAGCTCTGTGTACTGCGAGCGCTGCTACTCGCAGCTGAGAAGGACCGTGGAGCTAGCGGCGAATTCGGAGAGCTCTTCGCTGCACTGCGCCGCTCGCAAGCGGCTTCGTTCTTCGCCTTCTGCCGTCCGGCGAGAGCTGAACTCCAGCGGTCAGTTGCAGCTCTGCCCAACAGCGTGTTCTCGGTTCTGCGGGCAAGCACGCCCTCTTGCCTTGGCCGCGAGAGCAAAGTCCCGAGCGAGCACTCGACTCAGTGCAATGCACCCGGAAGGACGCTCTCGCTCGCCTTTCAAGGAGCGATTCCTAACAGCAGAAGCAGCAGAGGCACAAACTGCACGACGAGAGGGGACAACGTAGAACACGTCTCTGTCCCGGCACATTTGCGTGTGCGATACTTCCCTCCGGCTCTTCGGGCCTTGCGAAGCTCTGTGTACTGCGAGCGCTGCTACTCGCAGCTGAGAAGGACCGTGGAGCTAGCGGCGAATTCGGAGAGCTCTTCGCTGCACTGCGCCGCTCGCAAGCGGCTTCGTTCTTCGCCTTCTGCCGTCCGGCGAGAGCTGAACTCCAGCGGTCAGTTGCAGCTCTGCCCAACAGCGTGTTCTCGGTTCTGCGGGCAAGCACGCCCTCTTGCCTTGGCCGCGAGAGCAAAGTCCCGAGCGAGCACTCGACTCAGTGCAATGCACCCGGAAGGACGCTCTCGCTCGCCTTTCAAGGAGCGATTCCTAACAGCAGAAGCAGCAGAGGCACAAACTGCACGACGAGAGGGGACAACGTAGAACACGTCTCTGTCCCGGCACATTTGCGTGTGCGATACTTCCCTCCGGCTCTTCGGGCCTTGCGAAGCTCTGTGTACTGCGAGAGCAGCTACTCGCAGCTGAGAAGGACCGTGGAGCTAGCGGCGAATTCGGAGAGCTCTTCGCTGCACTGCGCCGCTCGCAAGCGGCTTCGTTCTTCGCCTTCTGCCGTCCGGCGAGAGCTGAACTCCAGCGGTCAGTTGCAGCTCTGCCCAACAGCGTGTTCTCGGTTCTGCGGGCAAGCACGCCCTCTTGCCTTGGCCGCGAGAGCAAAGTCCCGAGCGAGCACTCGACTCAGTGCAATGCACCCGGAAGGACGCTCTCGCTCGCCTTTCAAGGAGCGATTCCTAACAGCAGAAGCAGCAGAGGCACAAACTGCACGACGAGAGGGGACAACGTAGAACACGTCTCTGTCCCGGCACATTTGCGTGTGCGATACTTCCCTCCGGCTCTTCGGGCCTTGCGAAGCTCTGTGTACTGCGAGAGCAGCTACTCGCAGCTGAGAAGGACCGTGGAGCTAGCGGCGAATTCGGAGAGCTCTTCGCTGCACTGCGCCGCTCGCAAGCGGCTTCGTTCTTCGCCTTCTGCCGTCCGGCGAGAGCTGAACTCCAGCGGTCAGTTGCAGCTCTGCCCAACAGCGTGTTCTCGGTTCTGCGGGCAAGCACGCCCTCTTGCCTTGGCCGCGAGAGCAAAGTCCCGAGCGAGCACTCGACTCAGTGCAATGCACCCGGAAGGACGCTCTCGCTCGCCTTTCAAGGAGCGATTCCTAACAGCAGAAGCAGCAGAGGCACAAACTGCACGACGAGAGGGGACAACGTAGAACACGTCTCTGTCCCGGCACATTTGCGTGTGCGATACTTCCCTCCGGCTCTTCGGGCCTTGCGAAGCTCTGTGTACTGCGAGCGCTGCTACTCGCAGCTGAGAAGGACCGTGGAGCTAGCGGCGAATTCGGAGAGCTCTTCGCTGCACTGCGCCGCTCGCAAGCGGCTTCGTTCTTCGCCTTCTGCCGTCCGGCGAGAGCTGAACTCCAGCGGTCAGTTGCAGCTCTGCCCAACAGCGTGTTCTCGGTTCTGCGGGCAAGCACGCCCTCTTGCCTTGGCCGCGAGAGCAAAGTCCCGAGCGAGCACTCGACTCAGTGCAATGCACCCGGAAGGACGCTCTCGCTCGCCTTTCAAGGAGCGATTCCTAACAGCAGAAGCAGCAGAGGCACAAACTGCACGACGAGAGGGGACAACGTAGAACACGTCTCTGTCCTGGCACATTTGCGTGTGCGATACTTCCCTCCGGGTCTTCGGGCCTTGCGAAGCTCTGTGTACTGCGAGCGCTGCTACTCGCAGCTGAGAAGGACCGTGGAGCTAGCGGCGAATTCGGAGAGCTCTTCGCTGCACTGCGCCGCTCGCAAGCGGCTTCGTTCTTCGCCTTCTGCCGTCCGGCGAGAGCTGAACTCCAGCGGTCAGTTGCAGCTCTGCCCAACAGCGTGTTCTCGGTTCTGCGGGCAAGCACGCCCTCTTGCCTTGGCCGCGAGAGCAAAGTCCCGAGCGAGCACTCGACTCAGTGCAATGCACCCGGAAGGACGCTCTCGCTCGCCTTTCAAGGAGCGATTCCTAACAGCAGAAGCAGCAGAGGCACAAACTGCACGACGAGAGGGGACAACGTAGAACACGTCTCTGTCCCGGCACATTTGCGTGTGCGATACTTCCCTCCGGCTCTTCGGGCCTTGCGAAGCTCTGTGTACTGCGAGAGCAGCTACTCGCAGCTGAGAAGGACCGTGGAGCTAGCGGCGAATTCGGAGAGCTCTTCGCTGCACTGCGCCGCTCGCAAGCGGCTTCGTTCTTCGCCTTCTGCCGTCCGGCGAGAGCTGAACTCCAGCGGTCAGTTGCAGCTCTGCCCAACAGCGTGTTCTCGGTTCTGCGGGCAAGCACGCCCTCTTGCCTTGGCCGCGAGAGCAAAGTCCCGAGCGAGCACTCGACTCAGTGCAATGCACCCGGAAGGACGCTCTCGCTCGCCTTTCAAGGAGCGATTCCTAACAGCAGAAGCAGCAGAGGCACAAACTGCACGACGAGAGGGGACAACGTAGAACACGTCTCTGTCCCGGCACATTTGCGTGTGCGATACTTCCCTCCGGCTCTTCGGGCCTTGCGAAGCTCTGTGTACTGCGAGAGCAGCTACTCGCAGCTGAGAAGGACCGTGGAGCTAGCGGCGAATTCGGAGAGCTCTTCGCTGCACTGCGCCGCTCGCAAGCGGCTTCGTTCTTCGCCTTCTGCCGTCCGGCGAGAGCTGAACTCCAGCGGTCAGTTGCAGCTCTGCCCAACAGCGTGTTCTCGGTTCTGCGGGCAAGCACGCCCTCTTGCCTTGGCCGCGAGAGCAAAGTCCCGAGCGAGCACTCGACTCAGTGCAATGCACCCGGAAGGACGCTCTCGCTCGCCTTTCAAGGAGCGATTCCTGACAGCAGAAGCAGCAGAGGCACAAACTGCACGACGAGAGGGGACACCGTAGAACACGTCTCTGTCCTGGCACATTTGCGTGTGCGATACTTCCCTCCGGCTCTTCGGGCCTTGCGAAGCTCTGTGTACTGCGAGCGCTGCTACTCGCAGCTGAGAAGGACCGTGGAGCTAGCGGCGAATTCGGAGAGCTCTTCGCTGCACTGCGCCGCTCGCAAGCGGCTTCGTTCTTCGCCTTCTGCCGTCCGGCGAGAGCTGAACTCCAGCGGTCAGCTGCAGCTCTGCCCAACAGCGTGTTCTCGGTTCTGCGGGCAAGCACGCCCTCTTGCCTTGGCCCCGAGAGCAAAGTCCCGAGCGAGCACTCGACTCAGTGCAATGCACCCGGAAGGACGCTCTCGCTCGCCTTTCAAGGAGCGATTCCTAACAGCAGAAGCAGCAGAGGCACAAACTGCACGACGAGAGGGGACACCGTAGAACACGTCTCTGTCCCGGCACATTTGCGTGTGCGATACTTCCCTCCGGGTCTTCGGGCCTTGCGAAGCTCTGTGTACTGCGAGAGCAGCTACTCGCAGCTGAGAAGGACCGTGGAGCTAGCGGCGAATTCGGAGAGCTCTTCGCTGCACTGCGCCGCTCGCAAGCGGCTTCGTTCTTCGCCTTCTGCCGTCCGGCGAGAGCTGAACTCCAGCGGTCAGCTGCAGCTCTGCCCAACAGCGTGTTCTCGGTTCTGCGGGCAAGCACGCCCTCTTGCCTTGGCCCCGAGAGCAAAGTCCCGAGCGAGCACTCGACTCAGTGCAATGCACCCGGAAGGACGCTCTCGCTCGCCTTTCAAGGAGCGATTCCTGACAGCAGAAGCAGCAGAGGCACAAACTGCACGACGAGAAGGGACAACGCAGACCACGTCTCTGTCCCGGCACATTTCCGTGTGCGATACTTCCCTCCGGCTCTTCGGGCCTTGCGAAGCTCTGTGTACTGCGAGCGCTGCTACTCGCAGCTGAGAAGGACCGTGGAGCTAGCGGCGAATTCGGAGAGCTCTTCGCTGCACTGCGCCGCTCGCAAGCGCCTTCGTTCTTCGCCTTCTGCCGTCCGGCGAGAGCTGAACTCCAGCGGTCAGTTGCAGCTCTGCCCCAACAGCGTGTTCTCGGTTCTGCGGGCAAGCACGCCCTCTTGCCTTGGCCCCGAGAGCAAAGTCCCGAGCGAGCACTCGACTCAGTGCAATGCACCCGGAAGGACGCTCTCGCTCGCCTTTCAAGGAGCGATTCCTAACAGCAGAAGCAGCAGAGGCACAAACTGCACGACGAGAGGGGACACCGTAGAACACGTCTCTGTCCCGGCACATTTGCGTGTGCGATACTTCCCTCCGGCTCTTCGGGCCTTGCGAAGCTCTGTGTACTGCGAGAGCAGCTACTCGCAGCTGAGAAGGACCGTGGAGCTAGCGGCGAATTCGGAGAGCTCTTCGCTGCACTGCGCCGCTCGCAAGCGCCTTCGTTCTTCGCCTTCTGCCGTCCGGCGAGAGCTGAACTCCAGCGGTCAGTTGCAGCTCTGCCCAACAGCGTGTTCTCGGTTCTGCGGGCAAGCACGCCCTCTTGCCTTGGCCGCGAGAGCGAAGTCCCGAGCGAGCACTCGACTCAGTGCAATGCACCCGGAAGGACGCTCTCGCTCGCCTTTCAAGGAGCGATTCCTAACAGCAGAAGCAGCAGAGGCACAAACTGCACGACGAGAGGGGACAACGTAGAACACGTCTCTGTCCCGGCACATTTGCGTGTGCGATACTTCCCTCCGGCTCTTCGGGCCTTGCGAAGCTCTGTGTACTGCGAGAGCAGCTACTCGCAGCTGAGAAGGACCGTGGAGCTAGCGGCGAATTCGGAGAGCTCTTCGCTGCACTGCGCCGCTCGCAAGCGGCTTCGTTCTTCGCCTTCTGCCGTCCGGCGAGAGCTGAACTCCAGCGGTCAGTTGCAGCTCTGCCCAACAGCGTGTTCTCGGTTCTGCGGGCAAGCACGCCCTCTTGCCTTGGCCGCGAGAGCAAAGTCCCGAGCGAGCACTCGACTCAGTGCAATGCACCCGGAAGGACGCTCTCGCTCGCCTTTCAAGGAGCGATTCCTAACAGCAGAAGCAGCAGAGGCACAAACTGCACGACGAGAGGGGACACCGTAGAACACGTCTCTGTCCCGGCACATTTGCGTGTGCGATACTTCCCTCCGGGTCTTCGGGCCTTGCGAAGCTCTGTGTACTGCGAGAGCAGCTACTCGCAGCTGAGAAGGACCGTGGAGCTAGCGGCGAATTCGGAGAGCTCTTCGCTGCACTGCGCCGCTCGCAAGCGGCTTCGTTCTTCGCCTTCTGCCGTCCGGCGAGAGCTGAACTCCAGCGGTCAGTTGCAGCTCTGCCCAACAGCGTGTTCTCGGTTCTGCGGGCAAGCACGCCCTCTTGCCTTGGCCGCGAGAGCAAAGTCCCGAGCGAGCACTCGACTCAGTGCAATGCACCCGGAAGGACGCTCTCGCTCGCCTTTCAAGGAGCGATTCCTAACAGCAGAAGCAGCAGAGGCACAAACTGCACGACGAGAGGGGACAACGTAGAACACGTCTCTGTCCTGGCACATTTGCTTGTGCGATACTTCCCTCCGGCTCTTCGGGCCTTGCGAAGCTCTGTGTACTGCGAGCGCTGCTACTCGCAGCTGAGAAGGACCGTGGAGCTAGCGGCGAATTCGGAGAGCTCTTCGCTGCACTGCGCCGCTCGCAAGCGGCTTCGTTCTTCGCCTTCTGCCGTCCGGCGAGAGCTGAACTCCAGCGGTCAGTTGCAGCTCTGCCCAACAGCGTGTTCTCGGTTCTGCGGGCAAGCACGCCCTCTTGCCTTGGCCGCGAGAGCAAAGTCCCGAGCGAGCACTCGACTCAGTGCAATGCACCCGGAAGGACGCTCTCGCTCGCCTTTCAAGGAGCGATTCCTAACAGCAGAAGCAGCAGAGGCACAAACTGCACGACGAGAGGGGACAACGTAGAACACGTCTCTGTCCCGGCACATTTGCGTGTGCGATACTTCCCTCCGGCTCTTCGGGCCTTGCGAAGCTCTGTGTACTGCGAGAGCAGCTACTCGCAGCTGAGAAGGACCGTGGAGCTAGCGGCGAATTCGGAGAGCTCTTCGCTGCACTGCGCCGCTCGCAAGCGGCTTCGTTCTTCGCCTTCTGCCGTCCGGCGAGAGCTGAACTCCAGCGGTCAGTTGCAGCTCTGCCCAACAGCGTGTTCTCGGTTCTGCGGGCAAGCACGCCCTCTTGCCTTGGCCGCGAGAGCAAAGTCCCGAGCGAGCACTCGACTCAGTGCAATGCACCCGGAAGGACGCTCTCGCTCGCCTTTCAAGGAGCGATTCCTAACAGCAGAAGCAGCAGAGGCACAAACTGCACGACGAGAGGGGACAACGTAGAACACGTCTCTGTCCCGGCACATTTGCGTGTGCGATACTTCCCTCCGGCTCTTCGGGCCTTGCGAAGCTCTGTGTACTGCGAGAGCAGCTACTCGCAGCTGAGAAGGACCGTGGAGCTAGCGGCGAATTCGGAGAGCTCTTCGCTGCACTGCGCCGCTCGCAAGCGGCTTCGTTCTTCGCCTTCTGCCGTCCGGCGAGAGCTGAACTCCAGCGGTCAGTTGCAGCTCTGCCCAACAGCGTGTTCTCGGTTCTGCGGGCAAGCACGCCCTCTTGCCTTGGCCGCGAGAGCAAAGTCCCGAGCGAGCACTCGACTCAGTGCAATGCACCCGGAAGGACGCTCTCGCTCGCCTTTCAAGGAGCGATTCCTGACAGCAGAAGCAGCAGAGGCACAAACTGCACGACGAGAGGGGACACCGTAGAACACGTCTCTGTCCTGGCACATTTGCGTGTGCGATACTTCCCTCCGGCTCTTCGGGCCTTGCGAAGCTCTGTGTACTGCGAGCGCTGCTACTCGCAGCTGAGAAGGACCGTGGAGCTAGCGGCGAATTCGGAGAGCTCTTCGCTGCACTGCGCCGCTCGCAAGCGGCTTCGTTCTTCGCCTTCTGCCGTCCGGCGAGAGCTGAACTCCAGCGGTCAGCTGCAGCTCTGCCCAACAGCGTGTTCTCGGTTCTGCGGGCAAGCACGCCCTCTTGCCTTGGCCCCGAGAGCAAAGTCCCGAGCGAGCACTCGACTCAGTGCAATGCACCCGGAAGGACGCTCTCGCTCGCCTTTCAAGGAGCGATTCCTAACAGCAGAAGCAGCAGAGGCACAAACTGCACGACGAGAGGGGACACCGTAGAACACGTCTCTGTCCCGGCACATTTGCGTGTGCGATACTTCCCTCCGGGTCTTCGGGCCTTGCGAAGCTCTGTGTACTGCGAGCGCTGCTACTCGCAGCTGAGAAGGACCGTGGAGCTAGCGGCGAATTCGGAGAGCTCTTCGCTGCACTGCGCCGCTCGCAAGCGCCTTCGTTCTTCGCCTTCTGCCGTCCGGCGAGAGCTGAACTCCAGCGGTCAGTTGCAGCTCTGCCCAACAGCGTGTTCTCGGTTCTGCGGGCAAGCACGCCCTCTTGCCTTGGCCGCGAGAGCAAAGTCCCGAGCGAGCACTCGACTCAGTGCAATGCACCCGGAAGGACGCTCTCGCTCGCCTTTCAAGGAGCGATTCCTAACAGCAGAAGCAGCAGAGGCACAAACTGCACGACGAGAGGGGACAACGTAGAACACGTCTCTGTCCTGGCACATTTGCGTGTGCGATACTTCCCTCCGGCTCTTCGGGCCTTGCGAAGCTCTGTGTACTGCGAGCGCTGCTACTCGCAGCTGAGAAGGACCGTGGAGCTAGCGGCGAATTCGGAGAGCTCTTCGCTGCACTGCGCCGCTCGCAAGCGGCTTCGTTCTTCGCCTTCTGCCGTCCGGCGAGAGCTGAACTCCAGCGGTCAGCTGCAGCTCTGCCCAACAGCGTGTTCTCGGTTCTGCGGGCAAGCACGCCCTCTTGCCTTGGCCCCGAGAGCAAAGTCCCGAGCGAGCACTCGACTCAGTGCAATGCACCCGGAAGGACGCTCTCGCTCGCCTTTCAAGGAGCGATTCCTAACAGCAGAAGCAGCAGAGGCACAAACTGCACGACGAGAGGGGACACCGTAGAACACGTCTCTGTCCCGGCACATTTGCGTGTGCGATACTTCCCTCCGGGTCTTCGGGCCTTGCGAAGCTCTGTGTACTGCGAGAGCAGCTACTCGCAGCTGAGAAGGACCGTGGAGCTAGCGGCGAATTCGGAGAGCTCTTCGCTGCACTGCGCCGCTCGCAAGCGGCTTCGTTCTTCGCCTTCTGCCGTCCGGCGAGAGCTGAACTCCAGCGGTCAGCTGCAGCTCTGCCCAACAGCGTGTTCTCGGTTCTGCGGGCAAGCACGCCCTCTTGCCTTGGCCCCGAGAGCAAAGTCCCGAGCGAGCACTCGACTCAGTGCAATGCACCCGGAAGGACA
>NW_028276141.1:0-48461 GCF_052056855.1 Sturnus vulgaris
TAACTCCAGCGGTCAGTTGCAGCTCTGCCCAACAGCGTGTTCTCGGTTCTGCGGGCAAGCACGCCCTCTTGCCTTGGCCCCGAGAGCAAAGTCCCGAGCGAGCACTCGACTCAGTGCAATGCACCCGGAAGGACGCTCTCGCTCGCCTTTCAAGGAGCGATTCCTAACAGCAGAAGCAGCAGAGGCACAAACTGCACGACGAGAGGGGACAACGTAGAACACGTCTCTGTCCTGGCACATTTGCGTGTGCGATACTTCCCTCCGGCTCTTCGGGCCTTGCGAAGCTCTGTGTACTGCGAGCGCTGCTACTCGCAGCTGAGAAGGACCGTGGAGCTAGCGGCGAATTCGGAGAGCTCTTCGCTGCACTGCGCCGCTCGCAAGCGGCTTCGTTCTTCGCCTTCTGCCGTCCGGCGAGAGCTGAACTCCAGCGGTCAGTTGCAGCTCTGCCCAACAGCGTGTTCTCGGTTCTGCGGGCAAGCACGCCCTCTTGCCTTGGCCGCGAGAGCAAAGTCCCGAGCGAGCACTCGACTCAGTGCAATGCACCCGGAAGGACGCTCTCGCTCGCCTTTCAAGGAGCGATTCCTAACAGCAGAAGCAGCAGAGGCACAAACTGCACGACGAGAGGGGACAACGTAGAACACGTCTCTGTCCTGGCACATTTTCGTGAGCGATACTTCCCTCCGGCTCTTCGGTCCTTGCGAAGCTCTGTGTACTGCGAGCGCTGCTACTCGCAGCTGAGAAGGACCGTGGAGCTAGCGGCGAATTCGGAGAGCTCTTCGCTGCACTGCGCCGCTCGCAAGCGGCTTCGTTCTTCGCCTTCTGCCGTCCGGCGAGAGCTGAACTCCAGCGGTCAGTTGCAGCTCTGCCCAACAGCGTGTTCTCGGTTCTGCGGGCAAGCACGCCCTCTTGCCTTGGACCCGAGAGCAAAGTCCCGAGCGAGCACTCGACTCAGTGCAATGCACCCGGAAGGACGCTCTCGCTCGCCTTTCAAGGAGCGATTCCTAACAGCAGAAGCAGCAGAGGCACAAACTGCACGACGAGAGGGGACACCGTAGAACACGTCTCTGTCCTGGCACATTTGCGTGTGCGATACTTCCCTCCGGCTCTTCGGGCCTTGCGAAGCTCTGTGTACTGCGAGAGCAGCTACTCGCAGCTGAGAAGGACCGTGGAGCTAGCGGCGAATTCGGAGAGCTCTTCGCTGCACTGCGCCGCTCGCAAGCGGCTTCGTTCTTCGCCTTCTGCCGTCCGGCGAGAGCTGAACTCCAGCGGTCAGTTGCAGCTCTGCCCAACAGCGTGTTCTCGGTTCTGCGGGCAAGCACGCCCTCTTGCCTTGGCCGCGAGAGCAAAGTCCCGAGCGAGCACTCGACTCAGTGCAATGCACCCGGAAGGACGCTCTCGCTCGCCTTTCAAGGAGCGATTCCTAACAGCAGAAGCAGCAGAGGCACAAACTGCACGACGAGAGGGGACAACGTAGAACACGTCTCTGTCCTGGCACATTTTCGTGTGCGATACTTCCCTCCGGCTCTTCGGGCCTTGCGAAGCTCTGTGTACTGCGAGCGCTGCTACTCGCAGCTGAGAAGGACCGTGGAGCTAGCGGCGAATTCGGAGAGCTCTTCGCTGCACTGCGCCGCTCGCAAGCGCCTTCGTTCTTCGCCTTCTGCCGTCCGGCGAGAGCTGAACTCCAGCGGTCAGTTGCAGCTCTGCCCAACAGCGTGTTCTCGGTTCTGCGGGCAAGCACGCCCTCTTGCCTTGGCCGCGAGAGCAAAGTCCCGAGCGAGCACTCGACTCAGTGCAATGCACCCGGAAGGACGCTCTCGCTCGCCTTTCAAGGAGCGATTCCTAACAGCAGAAGCAGCAGAGGCACAAACTGCACGACGAGAGGGGACAACGTAGAACACGTCTCTGTCCTGGCACATTTTCGTGTGCGATACTTCCCTCCGGCTCTTCGGGCCTTGCGAAGCTCTGTGTACTGCGAGCGCTGCTACTCGCAGCTGAGAAGGACCGTGGAGCTAGCGGCGAATTCGGAGAGCTCTTCGCTGCACTGCGCCGCTCGCAAGCGCCTTCGTTCTTCGCCTTCTGCCGTCCGGCGAGAGCTGAACTCCAGCGGTCAGTTGCAGCTCTGCCCAACAGCGTGTTCTCGGTTCTGCGGGCAAGCACGCCCTCTTGCCTTGGCCGCGAGAGCAAAGTCCCGAGCGAGCACTCGACTCAGTGCAATGCACCCGGAAGGACGCTCTCGCTCGCCTTTCAAGGAGCGATTCCTAACAGCAGAAGCAGCAGAGGCACAAACTGCACGACGAGAGGGGACAACGTAGAACACGTCTCTGTCCTGGCACATTTTCGTGTGCGATACTTCCCTCCGGCTCTTCGGGCCTTGCGAAGCTCTGTGTACTGCGAGCGCTGCTACTCGCAGCTGAGAAGGACCGTGGAGCTAGCGGCGAATTCGGAGAGCTCTTCGCTGCACTGCGCCGCTCGCAAGCGGCTTCGTTCTTCGCCTTCTGCCGTCCGGCGAGAGCTGAACTCCAGCGGTCAGTTGCAGCTCTGCCCAACAGCGTGTTCTCGGTTCTGCGGGCAAGCACGCCCTCTTGCCTTGGCCGCGAGAGCAAAGTCCCGAGCGAGCACTCGACTCAGTGCAATGCACCCGGAAGGACGCTCTCGCTCGCCTTTCAAGGAGCGATTCCTAACAGCAGAAGCAGCAGAGGCACAAACTGCACGACGAGAGGGGACAACGTAGAACACGTCTCTGTCCTGGCACATTTTCGTGAGCGATACTTCCCTCCGGGTCTTCGGGCCTTGCGAAGCTCTGTGTACTGCGAGCGCTGCTACTCGCAGCTGAGAAGGACCGTGGAGCTAGCGGCGAATTCGGAGAGCTCTTCGCTGCACTGCGCCGCTCGCAAGCGCCTTCGTTCTTCGCCTTCTGCCGTCCGGCGAGAGCTGAACTCCAGCGGTCAGTTGCAGCTCTGCCCAACAGCGTGTTCTCGGTTCTGCGGGCAAGCACGCCCTCTTGCCTTGGCCCCGAGAGCAAAGTCCCGAGCGAGCACTCGACTCAGTGCAATGCACCCGGAAGGACGCTCTCGCTCGCCTTTCAAGGAGCGATTCCTAACAGCAGAAGCAGCAGAGGCACAAACTGCACGACGAGAAGGGACAACGTAGAACACGTCTCTGTCCTGGCACATTTGCGTGTGCGATACTTCCCTCCGGCTCTTCGGGCCTTGCGAAGCTCTGTGTACTGCGAGCGCTGCTACTCGCAGCTGAGAAGGACCGTGGAGCTAGCGGCGAATTCGGAGAGCTCTTCGCTGCACTGCGCCGCTCGCAAGCGCCTTCGTTCTTCGCCTTCTGCCGTCCGGCGAGAGCTGAACTCCAGCGGTCAGTTGCAGCTCTGCCCAACAGCGTGTTCTCGGTTCTGCGGGCAAGCACGCCCTCTTGCCTTGGCCGCGAGAGCAAAGTCCCGAGCGAGCACTCGACTCAGTGCAATGCACCCGGAAGGACGCTCTCGCTCGCCTTTCAAGGAGCGATTCCTAACAGCAGAAGCAGCAGAGGCACAAACTGCACGACGAGAGGGGACAACGTAGAACACGTCTCTGTCCTGGCACATTTTCGTGTGCGATACTTCCCTCCGGCTCTTCGGGCCTTGCGAAGCTCTGTGTACTGCGAGCGCTGCTACTCGCAGCTGAGAAGGACCGTGGAGCTAGCGGCGAATTCGGAGAGCTCTTCGCTGCACTGCGCCGCTCGCAAGCGCCTTCGTTCTTCGCCTTCTGCCGTCCGGCGAGAGCTGAACTCCAGCGGTCAGTTGCAGCTCTGCCCAACAGCGTGTTCTCGGTTCTGCGGGCAAGCACGCCCTCTTGCCTTGGCCCCGAGAGCAAAGTCCCGAGCGAGCACTCGACTCAGTGCAATGCACCCGGAAGGACGCTCTCGCTCGCCTTTCAAGGAGCGATTCCTAACAGCAGAAGCAGCAGAGGCACAAACTGCACGACGAGAGGGGACAACGTAGAACACGTCTCTGTCCTGGCACATTTGCGTGTGCGATACTTCCCTCCGGCTCTTCGGGCCTTGCGAAGCTCTGTGTACTGCGAGCGCTGCTACTCGCAGCTGAGAAGGACCGTGGAGCTAGCGGCGAATTCGGAGAGCTCTTCGCTGCACTGCGCCGCTCGCAAGCGGCTTCGTTCTTCGCCTTCTGCCGTCCGGCGAGAGCTGAACTCCAGCGGTCAGTTGCAGCTCTGCCCAACAGCGTGTTCTCGGTTCTGCGGGCAAGCACGCCCTCTTGCCTTGGCCGCGAGAGCAAAGTCCCGAGCGAGCACTCGACTCAGTGCAATGCACCCGGAAGGACGCTCTCGCTCGCCTTTCAAGGAGCGATTCCTAACAGCAGAAGCAGCAGAGGCACAAACTGCACGACGAGAGGGGACAACGTAGAACACGTCTCTGTCCTGGCACATTTTCGTGAGCGATACTTCCCTCCGGCTCTTCGGTCCTTGCGAAGCTCTGTGTACTGCGAGCGCTGCTACTCGCAGCTGAGAAGGACCGTGGAGCTAGCGGCGAATTCGGAGAGCTCTTCGCTGCACTGCGCCGCTCGCAAGCGCCTTCGTTCTTCGCCTTCTGCCGTCCGGCGAGAGCTGAACTCCAGCGGTCAGTTGCAGCTCTGCCCAACAGCGTGTTCTCGGTTCTGCGGGCAAGCACGCCCTCTTGCCTTGGACCCGAGAGCAAAGTCCCGAGCGAGCACTCGACTCAGTGCAATGCACCCGGAAGGACGCTCTCGCTCGCCTTTCAAGGAGCGATTCCTAACAGCAGAAGCAGCAGAGGCACAAACTGCACGACGAGAGGGGACACCGTAGAACACGTCTCTGTCCTGGCACATTTGCGTGTGCGATACTTCCCTCCGGCTCTTCGGGCCTTGCGAAGCTCTGTGTACTGCGAGAGCAGCTACTCGCAGCTGAGAAGGACCGTGGAGCTAGCGGCGAATTCGGAGAGCTCTTCGCTGCACTGCGCCGCTCGCAAGCGCCTTCGTTCTTCGCCTTCTGCCGTCCGGCGAGAGCTGAACTCCAGCGGTCAGTTGCAGCTCTGCCCAACAGCGTGTTCTCGGTTCTGCGGGCAAGCACGCCCTCTTGCCTTGGCCGCGAGAGCAAAGTCCCGAGCGAGCACTCGACTCAGTGCAATGCACCCGGAAGGACGCTCTCGCTCGCCTTTCAAGGAGCGATTCCTAACAGCAGAAGCAGCAGAGGCACAAACTGCACGACGAGAGGGGACAACGTAGAACACGTCTCTGTCCTGGCACATTTTCGTGTGCGATACTTCCCTCCGGCTCTTCGGGCCTTGCGAAGCTCTGTGTACTGCGAGCGCTGCTACTCGCAGCTGAGAAGGACCGTGGAGCTAGCGGCGAATTCGGAGAGCTCTTCGCTGCACTGCGCCGCTCGCAAGCGGCTTCGTTCTTCGCCTTCTGCCGTCCGGCGAGAGCTGAACTCCAGCGGTCAGTTGCAGCTCTGCCCAACAGCGTGTTCTCGGTTCTGCGGGCAAGCACGCCCTCTTGCCTTGGCCGCGAGAGCAAAGTCCCGAGCGAGCACTCGACTCAGTGCAATGCACCCGGAAGGACGCTCTCGTTCGCCTTTCAAGGAGCGATTCCTAACAGCAGAAGCAGCAGAGGCACAAACTGCACGACGAGAGGGGACAACGTAGAACACGTCTCTGTCCTGGCACATTTTCGTGTGCGATACTTTCCTCCGGGTCTTCGGGCCTTGCGAAGTTCTGTGTACTGCGAGCGCTGCTACTCGCAGCTGAGAAGGACCGTGGAGCTAGCGGCGAATTCGAGAGCTCTTCGCTGCACTGCGCCGCTCGCAAGCGGCTTCGTTCTTCGTCCTTCTGCCGTCCGGCGAGAGCTGAACTCCAGCGGTCAGTTGCAGCTCTGCCCAACAGCGTGTTCTCGGTTCTGCGGGCAAGCACGCCCTCTTGCCTTGGCCCCGAGAGCAAAGTCCCGAGCGAGCACTCGACTCAGTGCAATGCACCCGGAAGGACGCTCTCGCTCGCCTTTCAAGGAGCGATTCCTAACAGCAGAAGCAGCAGAGGCACAACTGCACGACGAGAGGGGACAACGTAGAACACGTCTCTGTCCTGGCACATTTGCGTGTGCGATACTTCCCTCCGGCTCTTCGGGCCTTGCGAAGCTCTGTGTACTGCGAGCGCTGCTACTCGCAGCTGAGAAGGACCGTGGAGCTAGCGGCGAATTCGGAGAGCTCTTCGCTGCACCTGCGCCGCTCGCAAGCGCCTTCGTTCTTCGCCTTCTGCCGTCCGGCGAGAGCTGAACTCCAGCGGTCAGTTGCAGCTCTGCCCAACAGCGTGTTCTCGGTTCTGCGGGCAAGCACGCCCTCTTGCCTTGGCCGCGAGAGCAAAGTCCCGAGCGAGCACTCGACTCAGTGCAATGCACCCGGAAGGACGCTCTCGCATCGCCTTTCAAGGAGCGATTCCTACAGCAGAAGCAGCAGAGGCACAAACTGCACGACGAGAGGGGACAACGTAGAACACGTCTCTGTCCTGGCACATTTTCGTGAGCGATACTTCCCTCCGGGTCTTCGGGCCTTGCGAAGCTCTGTGTACTGCGAGCGCTGCTACTCGCAGCTGAGAAGGACCGTGGAGCTAGCGGCGAATTCGGAGAGCTCTTCGCTGCACTGCGCCGCTCGCAAGCGCCTTCGTTCTTCGCCTTCTGCCGTCCGGCGAGAGCTGAACTCCAGCGGTCAGTTGCAGCTCTGCCCAACAGCGTGTTCTCGGTTCTGCGGGCAAGCACGCCCTCTTGCCTTGGCCCGAGAGCAAAGTCCCGAGCGAGCACTCGACTCAGTGCAATGCACCCGGAAGGACGCTCTCGCTCGCCTTTCAAGGAGCGATTCCTAACAGCAGAAGCAGCAGAGGCACAAACTGCACGACGAGAGGGGACAACGTAGAACACGTCTCTGTCCTGGCACATTTTCGTGTGCGATACTTCCCTCCGGCTCTTCGGGCCTTGCGAAGCTCTGTGTACTGCGAGCGCTGCTACTCGCAGCTGAGAAGGACCGTGGAGCTAGCGGCGAATTCGGAGAGCTCTTCGCTGCACTGCGCCGCTCGCAAGCGCCTTCGTTCTTCGCCTTCTGCCGTCCGGCGAGAGCTGAACTCCAGCGGTCAGTTGCAGCTCTGCCCAACAGCGTGTTCTCAGTTCTGCGGGCAAGCACGCCCTCTTGCCTTGGCCCCGAGTGCAAAGTCCCGAGCGAGCACTCGACTCAGTGCAATGCACCCGGAAGGACGCTCTCGCTCGCCTTTCAAGGAGCGATTCCTAACAGCAGAAGCAGCAGAGGCACAAACTGCACGACGAGAGGGGACAACGTAGAACACGTCTCTGTCCTGGCACATTTCGTGTGCGATACTTCCCTCCGGGTCTTCGGTCCTTGCGAAGCTCTGTGTACTGCGAGCGCTGCTACTCGCAGCTGAGAAGGACCGTGGAGCTAGCGGCGAATTCGGAGAGCTCTTCGCTGCACTGCGCCGCTCGCAAGCGGCTTCGTTCTTCGCCTTCTGCCGTCCGGCGAGAGCTGAACTCCAGCGGTCAGTTGCAGCTCTGCCCAACAGCGTGTTCTCGTTCTGCGGGCAAGCACGCCCTCTTGCCTTGGCCCCGAGTGCAAAGTCCCGAGCGAGCACTCGACTCAGTGCAATGCACCCGGAAGGACGCTCTCGCTCGCCTTTCAAGGAGCGATTCCTAACAGCAGAAGCAGCAGAGGCACAAACTGCACGACGGAGAAGAGGACAACGTAGAACACGTCTCTGTCCTGGCACATTTGCGTGTGCGATACTTCCCTCCGGCTCTTCGGGCCTTGCGAAGCTCTGTGTACTGCGAGCGCTGCTACTCGCAGCTGAGAAGGACCGTGGAGCTAGCGGCGAATTCGGAGAGCTCTTCGCTGCACTGCGCCGCTCGCAAGCGCCTTCGTTCTTCGCCTTCTGCCGTCCGGCGAGAGCTGAACTCCAGCGGTCAGTTGCAGCTCTGCCCAACAGCGTGTTCTCGGTTCTGCGGGCAAGCACGCCCTCTTGCCTTGGCCGCGAGAGCAAAGTCCCGAGCGAGCACTCGACTCAGTGCAATGCACCCGGAAGGACGCTCTCGCTCGCCTTTCAAGGAGCGATTCCTAACAGCAGAAGCAGCAGAGGCACAAACTGCACGACGAGAGGGGACAACGTAGAACACGTCTCTGTCCTGGCACATTTTCGTGTGCGATACTTCCCTCCGGCTCTTCGGGCCTTGCGAAGCTCTGTGTACTGCGAGCGCTGCTACTCGCAGCTGAGAAGGACCGTGGAGCTAGCGGCGAATTCGGAGAGCTCTTCGCTGCACTGCGCCGCTCGCAAGCGGCTTCGTTCTTCGCCTTCTGCCGTCCGGCGAGAGCTGAACTCCAGCGGTCAGTTGCAGCTCTGCCCAACAGCGTGTTCTCGGTTCTGCGGGCAAGCACGCCCTCTTGCCTTGGCCGCGAGAGCAAAGTCCCGAGCGAGCACTCGACTCAGTGCAATGCACCCGGAAGGACGCTCTCGCTCGCCTTTCAAGGAGCGATTCCTAACAGCAGAAGCAGCAGAGGCACAAACTGCACGACGAGAGGGGACAACGTAGAACACGTCTCTGTCCTGGCACATTTGCGTGTGCGATACTTCCCTCCGGCTCTTCGGGCCTTGCGAAGCTCTGTGTACTGCGAGCGCTGCTACTCGCAGCTGAGAAGGACCGTGGAGCTAGCGGCGAATTCGGAGAGCTCTTCGCTGCACTGCGCCGCTCGCAAGCGCCTTCGTTCTTCGCCTTCTGCCGTCCGGCGAGAGCTGAACTCCAGCGGTCAGTTGCAGCTCTGCCCAACAGCGTGTTCTCGGTTCTGCGGGCAAGCACGCCCTCTTGCCTTGGCCGCGAGAGCAAAGTCCCGAGCGAGCACTCGACTCAGTGCAATGCACCCGGAAGGACGCTCTCGCTCGCCTTTCAAGGAGCGATTCCTAACAGCAGAAGCAGCAGAGGCACAAACTGCACGACGAGAGGGGACAACGTAGAACACGTCTCTGTCCTGGCACATTTTCGTGAGCGATACTTCCCTCCGGCTCTTCGGTCCTTGCGAAGCTCTGTGTACTGCGAGCGCTGCTACTCGCAGCTGAGAAGGACCGTGGAGCTAGCGGCGAATTCGGAGAGCTCTTCGCTGCACTGCGCCGCTCGCAAGCGGCTTCGTTCTTCGCCTTCTGCCGTCCGGCGAGAGCTGAACTCCAGCGGTCAGTTGCAGCTCTGCCCAACAGCGTGTTCTCGGTTCTGCGGGCAAGCACGCCCTCTTGCCTTGGACCCGAGAGCAAAGTCCCGAGCGAGCACTCGACTCAGTGCAATGCACCCGGAAGGACGCTCTCGCTCGCCTTTCAAGGAGCGATTCCTAACAGCAGAAGCAGCAGAGGCACAAACTGCACGACGAGAGGGGACACCGTAGAACACGTCTCTGTCCTGGCACATTTGCGTGTGCGATACTTCCCTCCGGCTCTTCGGGCCTTGCGAAGCTCTGTGTACTGCGAGAGCAGCTACTCGCAGCTGAGAAGGACCGTGGAGCTAGCGGCGAATTCGGAGAGCTCTTCGCTGCACTGCGCCGCTCGCAAGCGCCTTCGTTCTTCGCCTTCTGCCGTCCGGCGAGAGCTGAACTCCAGCGGTCAGTTGCAGCTCTGCCCAACAGCGTGTTCTCGGTTCTGCGGGCAAGCACGCCCTCTTGCCTTGGCCGCGAGAGCAAAGTCCCGAGCGAGCACTCGACTCAGTGCAATGCACCCGGAAGGACGCTCTCGCTCGCCTTTCAAGGAGCGATTCCTAACAGCAGAAGCAGCAGAGGCACAAACTGCACGACGAGAGGGGACAACGTAGAACACGTCTCTGTCCTGGCACATTTTCGTGTGCGATACTTCCCTCCGGCTCTTCGGGCCTTGCGAAGCTCTGTGTACTGCGAGCGCTGCTACTCGCAGCTGAGAAGGACCGTGGAGCTAGCGGCGAATTCGGAGAGCTCTTCGCTGCACTGCGCCGCTCGCAAGCGCCTTCGTTCTTCGCCTTCTGCCGTCCGGCGAGAGCTGAACTCCAGCGGTCAGTTGCAGCTCTGCCCAACAGCGTGTTCTCGGTTCTGCGGGCAAGCACGCCCTCTTGCCTTGGCCGCGAGAGCAAAGTCCCGAGCGAGCACTCGACTCAGTGCAATGCACCCGGAAGGACGCTCTCGCTCGCCTTTCAAGGAGCGATTCCTAACAGCAGAAGCAGCAGAGGCACAAACTGCACGACGAGAGGGGACAACGTAGAACACGTCTCTGTCCTGGCACATTTGCGTGTGCGATACTTCCCTCCGGCTCTTCGGGCCTTGCGAAGCTCTGTGTACTGCGAGCGCTGCTACTCGCAGCTGAGAAGGACCGTGGAGCTAGCGGCGAATTCGGAGAGCTCTTCGCTGCACTGCGCCGCTCGCAAGCGGCTTCGTTCTTCGCCTTCTGCCGTCCGGCGAGAGCTGAACTCCAGCGGTCAGTTGCAGCTCTGCCCAACAGCGTGTTCTCGGTTCTGCGGGCAAGCACGCCCTCTTGCCTTGGCCGCGAGAGCAAAGTCCCGAGCGAGCACTCGACTCAGTGCAATGCACCCGGAAGGACGCTCTCGTTCGCCTTTCAAGGAGCGATTCCTAACAGCAGAAGCAGCAGAGGCACAAACTGCACGACGAGAGGGGACAACGTAGAACACGTCTCTGTCCTGGCACATTTTCGTGTGCGATACTTCCCTCCGGGTCTTCGGGCCTTGCGAAGTTCTGTGTACTGCGAGCGCTGCTACTCGCAGCTGAGAAGGACCGTGGAGCTAGCGGCGAATTCGGAGAGCTCTTCGCTGCACTGCGCCGCTCGCAAGCGGCTTCGTTCTTCGCCTTCTGCCGTCCGGCGAGAGCTGAACTCCAGCGGTCAGTTGCAGCTCTGCCCAACAGCGTGTTCTCGGTTCTGCGGGCAAGCACGCCCTCTTGCCTTGGCCCCGAGAGCAAAGTCCCGAGCGAGCACTCGACTCAGTGCAATGCACCCGGAAGGACGCTCTCGCTCGCCTTTCAAGGAGCGATTCCTAACAGCAGAAGCAGCAGAGGCACAAACTGCACGACGAGAGGGGACAACGTAGAACACGTCTCTGTCCTGGCACATTTGCGTGTGCGATACTTCCCTCCGGCTCTTCGGGCCTTGCGAAGCTCTGTGTACTGCGAGCGCTGCTACTCGCAGCTGAGAAGGACCGTGGAGCTAGCGGCGAATTCGGAGAGCTCTTCGCTGCACTGCGCCGCTCGCAAGCGGCTTCGTTCTTCGCCTTCTGCCGTCCGGCGAGAGCTGAACTCCAGCGGTCAGTTGCAGCTCTGCCCAACAGCGTGTTCTCGGTTCTGCGGGCAAGCACGCCCTCTTGCCTTGGCCGCGAGAGCAAAGTCCCGAGCGAGCACTCGACTCAGTGCAATGCACCCGGAAGGACGCTCTCGCTCGCCTTTCAAGGAGCGATTCCTAACAGCAGAAGCAGCAGAGGCACAAACTGCACGACGAGAGGGGACAACGTAGAACACGTCTCTGTCCTGGCACATTTTCGTGAGCGATACTTCCCTCCGGGTCTTCGGGCCTTGCGAAGCTCTGTGTACTGCGAGCGCTGCTACTCGCAGCTGAGAAGGACCGTGGAGCTAGCGGCGAATTCGGAGAGCTCTTCGCTGCACTGCGCCGCTCGCAAGCGCCTTCGTTCTTCGCCTTCTGCCGTCCGGCGAGAGCTGAACTCCAGCGGTCAGTTGCAGCTCTGCCCAACAGCGTGTTCTCGGTTCTGCGGGCAAGCACGCCCTCTTGCCTTGGCCCCGAGAGCAAAGTCCCGAGCGAGCACTCGACTCAGTGCAATGCACCCGGAAGGACGCTCTCGCTCGCCTTTCAAGGAGCGATTCCTAACAGCAGAAGCAGCAGAGGCACAAACTGCACGACGAGAGGGGACAACGTAGAACACGTCTCTGTCCTGGCACATTTTCGTGTGCGATACTTCCCTCCGGCTCTTCGGGCCTTGCGAAGCTCTGTGTACTGCGAGCGCTGCTACTCGCAGCTGAGAAGGACCGTGGAGCTAGCGGCGAATTCGGAGAGCTCTTCGCTGCACTGCGCCGCTCGCAAGCGCCTTCGTTCTTCGCCTTCTGCCGTCCGGCGAGAGCTGAACTCCAGCGGTCAGTTGCAGCTCTGCCCAACAGCGTGTTCTCAGTTCTGCGGGCAAGCACGCCCTCTTGCCTTGGCCCCGAGTGCAAAGTCCCGAGCGAGCACTCGACTCAGTGCAATGCACCCGGAAGGACGCTCTCGCTCGCCTTTCAAGGAGCGATTCCTAACAGCAGAAGCAGCAGAGGCACAAACTGCACGACGAGAGGGGACAACGTAGAACACGTCTCTGTCCTGGCACATTTTCGTGTGCGATACTTCCCTCCGGGTCTTCGGTCCTTGCGAAGCTCTGTGTACTGCGAGCGCTGCTACTCGCAGCTGAGAAGGACCGTGGAGCTAGCGGCGAATTCGGAGAGCTCTTCGCTGCACTGCGCCGCTCGCAAGCGGCTTCGTTCTTCGCCTTCTGCCGTCCGGCGAGAGCTGAACTCCAGCGGTCAGTTGCAGCTCTGCCCAACAGCGTGTTCTCAGTTCTGCGGGCAAGCACGCCCTCTTGCCTTGGCCCCGAGTGCAAAGTCCCGAGCGAGCACTCGACTCAGTGCAATGCACCCGGAAGGACGCTCTCGCTCGCCTTTCAAGGAGCGATTCCTAACAGCAGAAGCAGCAGAGGCACAAACTGCACGACGAGAAGGGACAACGTAGAACACGTCTCTGTCCTGGCACATTTGCGTGTGCGATACTTCCCTCCGGCTCTTCGGGCCTTGCGAAGCTCTGTGTACTGCGAGCGCTGCTACTCGCAGCTGAGAAGGACCGTGGAGCTAGCGGCGAATTCGGAGAGCTCTTCGCTGCACTGCGCCGCTCGCAAGCGCCTTCGTTCTTCGCCTTCTGCCGTCCGGCGAGAGCTGAACTCCAGCGGTCAGTTGCAGCTCTGCCCAACAGCGTGTTCTCGGTTCTGCGGGCAAGCACGCCCTCTTGCCTTGGCCGCGAGAGCAAAGTCCCGAGCGAGCACTCGACTCAGTGCAATGCACCCGGAAGGACGCTCTCGCTCGCCTTTCAAGGAGCGATTCCTAACAGCAGAAGCAGCAGAGGCACAAACTGCACGACGAGAGGGGACAACGTAGAACACGTCTCTGTCCTGGCACATTTTCGTGTGCGATACTTCCCTCCGGCTCTTCGGGCCTTGCGAAGCTCTGTGTACTGCGAGCGCTGCTACTCGCAGCTGAGAAGGACCGTGGAGCTAGCGGCGAATTCGGAGAGCTCTTCGCTGCACTGCGCCGCTCGCAAGCGGCTTCGTTCTTCGCCTTCTGCCGTCCGGCGAGAGCTGAACTCCAGCGGTCAGTTGCAGCTCTGCCCAACAGCGTGTTCTCGGTTCTGCGGGCAAGCACGCCCTCTTGCCTTGGCCGCGAGAGCAAAGTCCCGAGCGAGCACTCGACTCAGTGCAATGCACCCGGAAGGACGCTCTCGCTCGCCTTTCAAGGAGCGATTCCTAACAGCAGAAGCAGCAGAGGCACAAACTGCACGACGAGAGGGGACAACGTAGAACACGTCTCTGTCCTGGCACATTTGCGTGTGCGATACTTCCCTCCGGCTCTTCGGGCCTTGCGAAGCTCTGTGTACTGCGAGCGCTGCTACTCGCAGCTGAGAAGGACCGTGGAGCTAGCGGCGAATTCGGAGAGCTCTTCGCTGCACTGCGCCGCTCGCAAGCGCCTTCGTTCTTCGCCTTCTGCCGTCCGGCGAGAGCTGAACTCCAGCGGTCAGTTGCAGCTCTGCCCAACAGCGTGTTCTCGGTTCTGCGGGCAAGCACGCCCTCTTGCCTTGGCCGCGAGAGCAAAGTCCCGAGCGAGCACTCGACTCAGTGCAATGCACCCGGAAGGACGCTCTCGCTCGCCTTTCAAGGAGCGATTCCTAACAGCAGAAGCAGCAGAGGCACAAACTGCACGACGAGAGGGGACAACGTAGAACACGTCTCTGTCCTGGCACATTTTCGTGAGCGATACTTCCCTCCGGCTCTTCGGTCCTTGCGAAGCTCTGTGTACTGCGAGCGCTGCTACTCGCAGCTGAGAAGGACCGTGGAGCTAGCGGCGAATTCGGAGAGCTCTTCGCTGCACTGCGCCGCTCGCAAGCGGCTTCGTTCTTCGCCTTCTGCCGTCCGGCGAGAGCTGAACTCCAGCGGTCAGTTGCAGCTCTGCCCAACAGCGTGTTCTCGGTTCTGCGGGCAAGCACGCCCTCTTGCCTTGGCCGCGAGAGCAAAGTCCCGAGCGAGCACTCGACTCAGTGCAATGCACCCGGAAGGACGCTCTCGCTCGCCTTTCAAGGAGCGATTCCTAACAGCAGAAGCAGCAGAGGCACAAACTGCACGACGAGAGGGGACACCGTAGAACACGTCTCTGTCCTGGCACATTTGCGTGTGCGATACTTCCCTCCGGCTCTTCGGGCCTTGCGAAGCTCTGTGTACTGCGAGAGCAGCTACTCGCAGCTGAGAAGGACCGTGGAGCTAGCGGCGAATTCGGAGAGCTCTTCGCTGCACTGCGCCGCTCGCAAGCGCCTTCGTTCTTCGCCTTCTGCCGTCCGGCGAGAGCTGAACTCCAGCGGTCAGTTGCAGCTCTGCCCAACAGCGTGTTCTCGGTTCTGCGGGCAAGCACGCCCTCTTGCCTTGGCCGCGAGAGCAAAGTCCCGAGCGAGCACTCGACTCAGTGCAATGCACCCGGAAGGACGCTCTCGCTCGCCTTTCAAGGAGCGATTCCTAACAGCAGAAGCAGCAGAGGCACAAACTGCACGACGAGAGGGGACAACGTAGAACACGTCTCTGTCCTGGCACATTTTCGTGTGCGATACTTCCCTCCGGCTCTTCGGGCCTTGCGAAGCTCTGTGTACTGCGAGCGCTGCTACTCGCAGCTGAGAAGGACCGTGGAGCTAGCGGCGAATTCGGAGAGCTCTTCGCTGCACTGCGCCGCTCGCAAGCGCCTTCGTTCTTCGCCTTCTGCCGTCCGGCGAGAGCTGAACTCCAGCGGTCAGTTGCAGCTCTGCCCAACAGCGTGTTCTCGGTTCTGCGGGCAAGCACGCCCTCTTGCCTTGGCCGCGAGAGCAAAGTCCCGAGCGAGCACTCGACTCAGTGCAATGCACCCGGAAGGACGCTCTCGCTCGCCTTTCAAGGAGCGATTCCTAACAGCAGAAGCAGCAGAGGCACAAACTGCACGACGAGAGGGGACAACGTAGAACACGTCTCTGTCCTGGCACATTTTCGTGTGCGATACTTCCCTCCGGCTCTTCGGGCCTTGCGAAGCTCTGTGTACTGCGAGCGCTGCTACTCGCAGCTGAGAAGGACCGTGGAGCTAGCGGCGAATTCGGAGAGCTCTTCGCTGCACTGCGCCGCTCGCAAGCGGCTTCGTTCTTCGCCTTCTGCCGTCCGGCGAGAGCTGAACTCCAGCGGTCAGTTGCAGCTCTGCCCAACAGCGTGTTCTCGGTTCTGCGGGCAAGCACGCCCTCTTGCCTTGGCCGCGAGAGCAAAGTCCCGAGCGAGCACTCGACTCAGTGCAATGCACCCGGAAGGACGCTCTCGTTCGCCTTTCAAGGAGCGATTCCTAACAGCAGAAGCAGCAGAGGCACAAACTGCACGACGAGAGGGGACAACGTAGAACACGTCTCTGTCCTGGCACATTTTCGTGTGCGATACTTCCCTCCGGGTCTTCGGGCCTTGCGAAGTTCTGTGTACTGCGAGCGCTGCTACTCGCAGCTGAGAAGGACCGTGGAGCTAGCGGCGAATTCGGAGAGCTCTTCGCTGCACTGCGCCGCTCGCAAGCGGCTTCGTTCTTCGCCTTCTGCCGTCCGGCGAGAGCTGAACTCCAGCGGTCAGTTGCAGCTCTGCCCAACAGCGTGTTCTCGGTTCTGCGGGCAAGCACGCCCTCTTGCCTTGGCCCCGAGAGCAAAGTCCCGAGCGAGCACTCGACTCAGTGCAATGCACCCGGAAGGACGCTCTCGCTCGCCTTTCAAGGAGCGATTCCTAACAGCAGAAGCAGCAGAGGCACAAACTGCACGACGAGAGGGGACAACGTAGAACACGTCTCTGTCCTGGCACATTTGCGTGTGCGATACTTCCCTCCGGCTCTTCGGGCCTTGCGAAGCTCTGTGTACTGCGAGCGCTGCTACTCGCAGCTGAGAAGGACCGTGGAGCTAGCGGCGAATTCGGAGAGCTCTTCGCTGCACTGCGCCGCTCGCAAGCGGCTTCGTTCTTCGCCTTCTGCCGTCCGGCGAGAGCTGAACTCCAGCGGTCAGTTGCAGCTCTGCCCAACAGCGTGTTCTCGGTTCTGCGGGCAAGCACGCCCTCTTGCCTTGGCCGCGAGAGCAAAGTCCCGAGCGAGCACTCGACTCAGTGCAATGCACCCGGAAGGACGCTCTCGCTCGCCTTTCAAGGAGCGATTCCTAACAGCAGAAGCAGCAGAGGCACAAACTGCACGACGAGAGGGGACAACGTAGAACACGTCTCTGTCCTGGCACATTTTCGTGAGCGATACTTCCCTCCGGGTCTTCGGGCCTTGCGAAGCTCTGTGTACTGCGAGCGCTGCTACTCGCAGCTGAGAAGGACCGTGGAGCTAGCGGCGAATTCGGAGAGCTCTTCGCTGCACTGCGCCGCTCGCAAGCGCCTTCGTTCTTCGCCTTCTGCCGTCCGGCGAGAGCTGAACTCCAGCGGTCAGTTGCAGCTCTGCCCAACAGCGTGTTCTCGGTTCTGCGGGCAAGCACGCCCTCTTGCCTTGGCCCCGAGAGCAAAGTCCCGAGCGAGCACTCGACTCAGTGCAATGCACCCGGAAGGACGCTCTCGCTCGCCTTTCAAGGAGCGATTCCTAACAGCAGAAGCAGCAGAGGCACAAACTGCACGACGAGAGGGGACAACGTAGAACACGTCTCTGTCCTGGCACATTTTCGTGTGCGATACTTCCCTCCGGGTCTTCGGGCCTTGCGAAGCTCTGTGTACTGCGAGCGCTGCTACTCGCAGCTGAGAAGGACCGTGGAGCTAGCGGCGAATTCGGAGAGCTCTTCGCTGCACTGCGCCGCTCGCAAGCGGCTTCGTTCTTCGCCTTCTGCCGTCCGGCGAGAGCTGAACTCCAGCGGTCAGTTGCAGCTCTGCCCAACAGCGTGTTCTCAGTTCTGCGGGCAAGCACGCCCTCTTGCCTTGGCCCCGAGAGCAAAGTCCCGAGCGAGCACTCGACTCAGTGCAATGCACCCGGAAGGACGCTCTCGCTCGTCTTTCAAGGAGCGATTCCTAACAGCAGAAGCAGCAGAGGCACAAACTGCACGACGAGAAGGGACAACGTAGAACACGTCTCTGTCCTGGCACATTTTCGTGTGCGATACTTCCCTCCGGCTCTTCGGGCCTTGCGAAGCTCTGTGTACTGCGAGCGCTGCTACTCGCAGCTGAGAAGGACCGTGGAGCTAGCGGCGAATTCGGAGAGCTCTTCGCTGCACTGCGCCGCTCGCAAGCGGCTTCGTTCTTCGCCTTCTGCCGTCCGGCGAGAGCTGAACTCCAGCGGTCAGTTGCAGCTCTGCCCAACAGCGTGTTCTCGGTTCTGCGGGCAAGCACGCCCTCTTGCCTTGGCCGCGAGAGCAAAGTCCCGAGCGAGCACTCGACTCAGTGCAATGCACCCGGAAGGACGCTCTCGCTCGCCTTTCAAGGAGCGATTCCTAACAGCAGAAGCAGCAGAGGCACAAACTGCACGACGAGAGGGGACAACGTAGAACACGTCTCTGTCCTGGCACATTTTCGTGAGCGATACTTCCCTCCGGGTCTTCGGGCCTTGCGAAGCTCTGTGTACTGCGAGCGCTGCTACTCGCAGCTGAGAAGGACCGTGGAGCTAGCGGCGAATTCGGAGAGCTCTTCGCTGCACTGCGCCGCTCGCAAGCGCCTTCGTTCTTCGCCTTCTGCCGTCCGGCGAGAGCTGAACTCCAGCGGTCAGTTGCAGCTCTGCCCAACAGCGTGTTCTCGGTTCTGCGGGCAAGCACGCCCTCTTGCCTTGGCCCCGAGAGCAAAGTCCCGAGCGAGCACTCGACTCAGTGCAATGCACCCGGAAGGACGCTCTCGCTCGCCTTTCAAGGAGCGATTCCTAACAGCAGAAGCAGCAGAGGCACAAACTGCACGACGAGAGGGGACAACGTAGAACACGTCTCTGTCCTGGCACATTTTCGTGTGCGATACTTCCCTCCGGCTCTTCGGGCCTTGCGAAGCTCTGTGTACTGCGAGCGCTGCTACTCGCAGCTGAGAAGGACCGTGGAGCTAGCGGCGAATTCGGAGAGCTCTTCGCTGCACTGCGCCGCTCGCAAGCGCCTTCGTTCTTCGCCTTCTGCCGTCCGGCGAGAGCTGAACTCCAGCGGTCAGTTGCAGCTCTGCCCAACAGCGTGTTCTCAGTTCTGCGGGCAAGCACGCCCTCTTGCCTTGGCCCCGAGTGCAAAGTCCCGAGCGAGCACTCGACTCAGTGCAATGCACCCGGAAGGACGCTCTCGCTCGCCTTTCAAGGAGCGATTCCTAACAGCAGAAGCAGCAGAGGCACAAACTGCACGACGAGAGGGGACAACGTAGAACACGTCTCTGTCCTGGCACATTTTCGTGTGCGATACTTCCCTCCGGGTCTTCGGGCCTTGCGAAGCTCTGTGTACTGCGAGCGCTGCTACTCGCAGCTGAGAAGGACCGTGGAGCTAGCGGCGAATTCGGAGAGCTCTTCGCTGCACTGCGCCGCTCGCAAGCGCCTTCGTTCTTCGCCTTCTGCCGTCCGGCGAGAGCTGAACTCCAGCGGTCAGTTGCAGCTCTGCCCAACAGCGTGTTCTCAGTTCTGCGGGCAAGCACGCCCTCTTGCCTTGGCCCCGAGTGCAAAGTCCCGAGCGAGCACTCGACTCAGTGCAATGCACCCGGAAGGACGCTCTCGCTCGCCTTTCAAGGAGCGATTCCTAACAGCAGAAGCAGCAGAGGCACAAACTGCACGACGAGAGGGGACAACGTAGAACACGTCTCTGTCCTGGCACATTTTCGTGTGCGATACTTCCCTCCGGCTCTTCGGGCCTTGCGAAGCTCTGTGTACTGCGAGCGCTGCTACTCGCAGCTGAGAAGGACCGTGGAGCTAGCGGCGAATTCGGAGAGCTCTTCGCTGCACTGCGCCGCTCGCAAGCGGCTTCGTTCTTCGCCTTCTGCCGTCCGGCGAGAGCTGAACTCCAGCGGTCAGTTGCAGCTCTGCCCAACAGCGTGTTCTCAGTTCTGCGGGCAAGCACGCCCTCTTGCCTTGGCCCCGAGAGCAAAGTCCCGAGCGAGCACTCGACTCAGTGCAATGCACCCGGAAGGACGCTCTCGCTCGTCTTTCAAGGAGCGATTCCTAACAGCAGAAGCAGCAGAGGCACAAACTGCACGACGAGAAGGGACAACGTAGAACACGTCTCTGTCCTGGCACATTTTCGTGTGCGATACTTCCCTCCGGCTCTTCGGGCCTTGCGAAGCTCTGTGTACTGCGAGCGCTGCTACTCGCAGCTGAGAAGGACCGTGGAGCTAGCGGCGAATTCGGAGAGCTCTTCGCTGCACTGCGCCGCTCGCAAGCGGCTTCGTTCTTCGCCTTCTGCCGTCCGGCGAGAGCTGAACTCCAGCGGTCAGTTGCAGCTCTGCCCAACAGCGTGTTCTCAGTTCTGCGGGCAAGCACGCCCTCTTGCCTTGGCCCCGAGAGCAAAGTCCCGAGCGAGCTCTCGACTCAGTGCAATGCACCCGGAAGGACGCTCTCGCTCGCCTTTCAAGGAGCGATTCCTAACAGCAGAAGCAGCAGAGGCACAAACTGCATGACGAGAAGGGACAACGTAGAACACGTCTCTGTCCTGGCACATTTTCGTGTGCGATACTTCCCTCCGGCTCTTCGGGCCTTGCGAAGCTCTGTGTACTGCGAGCGCTGCTACTCGCAGCTGAGAAGGACCGTGGAGCTAGCGGCGAATTCGGAGAGCTCTTCGCTGCACTGCGCCGCTCGCAAGCGGCTTCGTTCTTCGCCTTCTGCCGTCCGGCGAGAGCTGAACTCCAGCGGTCAGTTGCAGCTCTGCCCAACAGCGTGTTCTCAGTTCTGCGGGCAAGCACGCCCTCTTGCCTTGGCCCCGAGAGCAAAGTCCCGAGCGAGCACTCGACTCAGTGCAATGCACCCAGAAAGACGCTCTCGCTCGCCTTTCAAGGAGCGATTCCTAACAGCAGAAGCAGCAGAGGCACAAACTGGACGACGAGAGGGGACAACGTAGAACACGTCTCTGTCCTGGCACATTTTCGTGTGCGATACTTCCCTCCGGGTCTTCGGGCCTTGCGAAGCTCTGTGTACTGCGAGCGCTGCTACTCGCAGCTGAGAAGGACCGTGGAGCTAGCGGCGAATTCGGAGAGCTCTTCGCTGCACTGCGCCGCTCGCAAGCGGCTTCGTTCTTCGCCTTCTGCCGTCCGGCGAGAGCTGAACTCCAGCGGTCAGTTGCAGCTCTGCCCAACAGCGTGTTCTCGGCTCTGCGGGCAAGCACGCCCTCTTGCCTTGGCCCCGAGTGCAAAGTCCCGAGCGAGCACTCGACTCAGTGCAATGCACCCGGAAGGACGCTCTCGCTCGCCTTTCAAGGAGCGATTCCTAACAGCAGAAGCAGCAGAGGCACAAACTGCACGACGAGAAGGGACAACGTAGAACACGTCTCTGTCCTGGCACATTTGCGTGCGCGATACTTCCCTCCGGCTCTTCGGGCCTTGCGAAGCTCTGTGTACTGCGAGCGCTGCTACTCGCAGCTGAGAAGGACCGTGGAGCTAGCGGCGAATTCGGAGAGCTCTTCGCTGCACTGCGCCGCTCGCAAGCGCCTTCGTTCTTCGCCTTCTGCCGTCCGGCGAGAGCTGAACTCCAGCGGTCAGTTGCAGCTCTGCCCAACAGCGTGTTCTCGGTTCTGCGGGCAAGCACGCCCCTCTTGCCTTGGCCGCGAGAGCAAAGTCCCGAGCGAGCACTCGACTCAGTGCAATGCACCCGGAAGGACGCTCTCGCTCGCCTTTCAAGGAGCGATTCCTAACAGCAGAAGCAGCAGAGGCACAAACTGCACGACGAGAGGGGACAACGTAGAACACGTCTCTGTCCTGGCACATTTTCGTGAGCGATACTTCCCTCCGGGTCTTCGGGCCTTGCGAAGCTCTGTGTACTGCGAGCGCTGCTACTCGCAGCTGAGAAGGACCGTGGAGCTAGCGGCGAATTCGGAGAGCTCTTCGCTGCACTGCGCCGCTCGCAAGCGCCTTCGTTCTTCGCCTTCTGCCGTCCGGCGAGAGCTGAACTCCAGCGGTCAGTTGCAGCTCTGCCCAACAGCGTGTTCTCGGTTCTGCGGGCAAGCACGCCCTCTTGCCTTGGACCCGAGAGCAAAGTCCCGAGCGAGCACTCGACTCAGTGCAATGCACCCGGAAGGACGCTCTCGCTCGCCTTTCAAGGAGCGATTCCTAACAGCAGAAGCAGCAGAGGCACAAACTGCACGACGAGAGGGGACACCGTAGAACACGTCTCTGTCCTGGCACATTTGCGTGTGCGATACTTCCCTCCGGCTCTTCGGGCCTTGCGAAGCTCTGTGTACTGCGAGAGCAGCTACTCGCAGCTGAGAAGGACCGTGGAGCTAGCGGCGAATTCGGAGAGCTCTTCGCTGCACTGCGCCGCTCGCAAGCGGCTTCGTTCTTCGCCTTCTGCCGTCCGGCGAGAGCTGA
Source organism: Sturnus vulgaris (assembly GCF_052056855.1). Taxonomy (NCBI): domain Eukaryota; kingdom Metazoa; phylum Chordata; class Aves; order Passeriformes; family Sturnidae; genus Sturnus; species Sturnus vulgaris. The sequence goes on from NW_028276141.1 coordinate 21,791, forward strand.
ACTCCAGCGGTCAGTTGCAGCTCTGCCCAACAGCGTGTTCTCGGTTCTGCGGGCAAGCACGCCCTCTTGCCTTGGCCCCGAGAGCAAAGTCCCGAGCGAGCACTCGACTCAGTGCAATGCACCCGGAAGGACGCTCTCGCTCGCCTTTCAAGGAGCGATTCCTAACAGCAGAAGCAGCAGAGGCACAAACTGCACGACGAGAAGGGACAACGTAGAACACGTCTCTGTCCTGGCACATTTGCGTGTGCGATACTTCCCTCCGGCTCTTCGGGCCTTGCGAAGCTCTATGTACTGTGAGCGCTGCTACTTGCAGCTGAGAAAGACCGTGGAGCTAGCGGCGAATTCGGAGAGCGCTGAGCACGTAGTCAAGAAGCGAGACGTATCCCTGCAACGCGGTGCTAATAGCAGCTTCCTCGCGGCGGGGGCGAGCTCCGGCCACAAGGCATTCTCGTCCTGGCAACGGATCTCTGTGAAGGGGGTAGGCGAAAAGCTTTCGTTTTCCATTCGAACTGCGAGAGAGGCAGACTGTTGCACGGAGCTCTGAGAACAAAGGTGCACGCCCTAGGCGGGCTTGGGCAGAAGCAGCGTTCTCTAGCTCTTGGCTGCCGGCACACTGCTGGCTGTGTGGCGCCCCTGCAGCGGCTTCTGGCCGCCGGCAAGTGAAAGCAGCGCCAGGCGTGGGCGAGGGCGGTGAACGAAGCAGCACTCGTCCCGTGCTTGTGTGCACCACGTTACAGGCTACTAGGAGAGGAAGGTGGTTGACTCTCGCTTGCCCTCCCAAGTGCCCTTAGCAGTCGGAAGGAGCAAGCTGAAGCACTGCTGCTTGTGCTGCTCCTTGGTTCCCTTGCAGCCCGCTTTGAAAGCATTGGCGGTCGCTTCTAGGCGCCGAGTTGCACACAGCACCACGGTAAGTGCCGCGGAGAAGGGAAATCCAGAGTGCAGCGAGGAGCTGGACGTGGCTTACGTGCAGTAAGGAGAAGGTGAACCTAGGCACTGCCTCTTCAATCTGGCCGCCTCTGCTCTGGTAGCAACTTTTGCAAGTCGGCAGAGGGAGCCGCGAGTATGTAGAACGGAGGGCAGCGAGACGCCGTGTGTTATGCGCCTTTTCAGGGCTGCTGCCAGGGTGCTACTTTAAGAACGCCTTTTTCTTCCTCGCGTCCTTCTCGCTTCGCTCTAGCTGCATGGAGTACAGCACAGCGAAGGTGTGAGGAAGGGCTCTGCCCCAGCTTTTGCCCCGGCCTGCCTGTGCTGCGCCTTTAGCTGCACACGAGAACAACGGCATTTCTTACCCGCAAGGTAAAAAAGGCTTTAGTGTAGCCTTAGGAATGGCAAGTGCCTAGGCATTAAGTTGAGCGACCACGTATGAGGGAGTCTTTAGAGGTTTCCTCCCCCATGGCGCAGGTGTATTCTCATTCTCGTGCTGAACTGAAAAGTCCGGGCATGGCAAGACTGGCCTGCCTTGTGCAGAGACGAACACAAATGTGGGGCTATGATCCTCTGTGTTCGGAGCTCTGCTTCCGGGTGTGTGGGCCGCCATGAGCCCGCAGCAGCCGCCGAGGACAGTGTGGATTGTGGATGAGTCTGGGCTGGCCCCCCGCCCCCCCGTTGGTCTGACAGCGGCAGAAGTGGCGTAGGAGCGGCATCGCCTGAGGGCCCCATGGGGGGCGGGAAGAGAGCCGGGAGTGACTCCGAGCGACACCGGAAGCGATATCCGTAGGGCCCGGAAGGCCAGCGTTGCCATCGAGTTTGGCCGGTAGGAGGCGTCTAAGGTGCTTTGAAAGGTGGAGCTTCTTTGCTCTAGGACAGACTGGGAGAGCTGAGGGTGTCCAATCTGGAGAACAGAAGGCTCCAGGGAGATCTTCGAGCCCCTTGCAGTGCCTGCTGGGGCTCCAAGATAGCTGGGGAGGGACTTTGGAAAAGGGTCTGGACTCGCAGGACAAGGGGGAATAGCTTCAAACTGCCAGAGGGCTGGGATAGATGGGATATTGGAAAGGAATTCTTCCTTGGGTGGGTGCTGAGGCACATGTTGCTCAAAGAGGCTGTGTAGGAGCCCCATGGCAGGAAGCGTCCAGGGCCAGGCTGGAGCGGACATGGAGCAACCTGGACTAGTGGAAAAGTGTCCCTGCCCGTGTCAGGATGTGGGAAGAAGATAATTTGTCTCTAAGGTCGCTTCCAGTCCAAACCATTCTGGGATTCTAGGATTCATGGAAGGCCCTTTTCCAAGTGAAGTGTTGTATCTCTTGGCTCCCAGCTTGTAGTTGCCGGTTCTTCTGGAAGCAGGCGTGGCGAAGCAGCTGTGATGAGCCATGGGTTCTCAATAGGACGAGTGTGATATATTTGCAGAGAGGAAGGCTGCAGACAGATCTTCAAGGTCCAGGTAAAACAAGCAAAGGATTGAATAGAAGCCAAAGATTGGTTGTGTTAGTCAGTTTGCTGGCTGTTGAAATGGCCCCAGGTAATTTTCAACATTTCTAATTTGGATTTGTTTGAGTAAAAAATGAATGTGTTACCTCCAGCGTAGGCTCTCCAATGCATCTCCATGTGCTCCCATCTCTTTGTTGTATATCGGGTTCTATTAACTGAAGACAGAATCATAACACAGTAGTAAAACATTTAGAGGTGTAGTTAGCCAGCTTCAGGAGTTTTCAACTCAGCTGTTGACTTTTCTGGTAACTGTAGGCAAGGCAACACAATCCAGTTACTCCACTTTTCCTCTCTGAGGAAAAGATGATTTTTTTTTTTTTTTTTTCTCATTTTGAAAATAGCCTTGAATGAAGAGAGTTATGCACGTGGCATGTAGGATTCATTATTTTACCTTTCTCTTCTGTTGTCTTTCGCGTACTAGTCTTTTTAAAATTTTTTTGTCGCTGTTCTCCATTCAGTAGGTTTGAAAGAATTCTAATTGTTGAGATGATGGTTCTTTGAAGGCTCACTTAGCCCACCTTTTGGGTGAAGGAAAGAAGAAGACAAGGTCCTCTAGGAAGAGTAAAAAGCATACTTTCAAGAGGCATTCAGAGATGTCTGCTGATGCCACGCAATTACCGTGTAATCAGCAGAAATGTGTTGGAAAAACACCCATCAGTGACTTCACAAGAAAGCCACACTCAAGACAGGTAAAGAACAGAAGCATAAAACCCCAAAGGTATGAAATGGACAGATTTTCATTGGGAATGAGCAACTCCTGAATTCTTGGTTCTAGAACTAGGGGCTTGTAATAAATAGACTGTCTCCTTGCCAAACGTAAACTTGGTGTCATGAACTGCTCACTGCCCGTTGAAGTGCAGGGCTAGTAGACTAATATTTGCCATGGCAGGCATATTGTATGGCTTTCCTGTTAAAAAGAAATTGGTTTTGCTCATAGCAATCTAGATATGTACCCAGTCTGACACCTATTTTTTAGGCTATATTTCCAAGTAAATGGCTTCCATGATGATGCAGTAAGTTTATGTCATGAACAGGAATGAAGTGATTGCATGCATCCTTTTTTACCCTAAGCCAGCTGCTGAGTAATGAGACAGAGACTCTCACTGACGCCAAGGAGTGCCCGTGCTTTTGGGAAAAGCACTGGGCAGATAAAGCCTATTTCCACATTTCTTGCTAGCGTCTCCTTCAAAGTTCATGGGTTTGTGCATCTTTTAGAGCTGTTCTAGATGTTCTTTGTAGTTTACATGTACTAAATGTAGCAGGTATTGCTTTCATGCCGTCCTACTAGATTTGAAGTTGGGATCTACTCAGGCTTCAATGTCTCAGAAGAAGCAACGTCGATTCTTTGAATTCTACTCTTGAACGTGAGAATGCTACTTATGTAGTTAATGAATTAATTAAATCGAATTCACTTGAATGGAAAAATTGTCTTGTTCATGTAGATTTTTAACTTGGGAAATTGATATTTGAGTTCTACTTTTCATTGTTGTTGCTTTTCTGTATTCTTTGATTGCACAGATAGCAGATGTACTGACCAAGTATTGTGTGAAACTGGAGGAAATGCCCTTCCTCTTGGCAGCTGATGTTCACAAGCTCATTAACGCTAAGGCCATGGTAAATGTTTTACCTGGGGCAAGATAGCAGTCTGAATATTCCTAGAATGTCTTTCTTTCCCCAGATGAAATTCATTTTTTCTGCCTATCAATCACTGAAATATAGAAGAAATTTCTACTTGACGGGGTATTGGTTATCATTTGTGTTCTTTTCTCCCCTCATTTTCTGTAGAAGAGACAATTTTTGGTTTGTTTTTGCATGTTGTATGCTGCTTCTACTTCTGGTTTTGTTTTTTAATACACAGAATATAAACGGAGCACTGCTGGATAATGAGAGGGCAACTGCCAAGCTACTCTTGAATCGAATGAAATCAGAGCTTGAGAAAGAAAAATGGCATCAACTGAAATGGCAAGGGACTGGAAGCTCATGCAAAAGAAGTGTGGAGTTCAGAGTTTCAGGTCAGAAATTTGGCAGTCTTCTTTTGGACAATGAGCAACACCAAGAGGCTAGTGTTCACTTTTGGTTTCTGTTAAAGTAATACTTGATCATTTTTTCTTTCTACGTGATACCACGTATGATATCACATATATCATGTGATTCCATTCTACATATCTACTTTCCATCCTGCAGAGAATTTATGGCAAGTGAAGAAATACAGAATCCCCCAACTGTGAATATGGAAATGGAAAAGTTGATAAAGGAGCAGATGGTACTCAGTGAAGAGAGACTGAAGGTTTTGCAATATATCGGGTATGGCAAAAGAGGGTATAGCATAAAGGAAAACAATTGTTGCTGGAGTTAATGAAGGACTTGGCTACAAAATGCACTTTGCTTCCTGTCAATGTGTGATTGCTAAATGCAGCAGTAAGGCAGGGTCTACATCTATTTCTGTACAGCTCTTTTGAATGGAAAAAATGCATTCTTGATTTTCAGTGCCCCAGCTACACTTAATAGGTGGCGATCAGGCTCTAAAAATGGAGGAATGCAGAAGTAAATCTCGAAACATAGCAGAAATGGGCAAAGAGGGGTGGAGAGCTAGAACTTGGTGTTTTTGTCAAGGCATTTTTTTCTCCATGGCGTGGGATTTTATTTGCGGAATAAATGAAGAGAGGAGTCTGGATAGAAATCTAACCTTGCTACGTTTGAATATCCATCCTGAACACAAGACACATTGGTGTGGGTGCAATGCATTACGATCTTTACAGGGAGGTTTTTTACGGTGGATGTAGGAACCAGGTAGATGACAGTTAGTTCCTTATCGGGCAGTAAACAGTTGGCCTTGAACAACAACAATCTCAGGTTTATTTTCATTGCCAAGATGGCTGTAAATAAAAGAACGCCCAGTAGTATGGATATTCGGATTCATAATTTTATATTTGAAGTACTGACTGGTTTGTATTTTAGGATACCTGACTCTTGTTTCCTGCTTTGATAGCACCCTGTTGCCTCCAACACGTGCCAAATCTGATGGAAACGAATGGTGCAGAACTCTGGAGAATTGAAACAAAAGTCTAGGTAGGTCGGGAAATCCTAAGAACAGTCTGGAATTCAAGCAATATTTTCTTTTCTCCTGGGCAACGATGAGGCAGACGGTTGCTTTGAGAGTGCATGTTTGCTCTATTCTTTGTTCCGTGTGTTGCCACATACCTTCTCAGTTGCTTGGAGGTGGCAGTAAGAGCCAAAGAAGCTGCCTGTGGCATGGCTTTCCTTTGGCCAGTACAAACACCTGTGCATGGGGAGATCTAGCAGGAACTGGCTCGGTTAGAATGAATCTGGGGGAAATCAAATGTTAATTTTGACGTGGATCCCTTCTCAGTCATACAAAAATACTCCTTTTTAACTCCTGGAGAAGAAGAGGGGAAGTATGAGAAGAAGAGGGGAAGTATTGGAGATACTTCCTTTCTCTGTGTCCTTGCAGCATGCCTTCCCGCTCTGTGTCTGCCTTCTCTTGCTCCAGAGCACATCCAGTTGGGATGTTTGTAGCCTGTATGGTAGCAAAGAAGTTGGTAGCGATTGTTAAGTACCTTGCTACTTTGAAGCGTAATGATAAACAGCTGTGTATGAAAATGTCTTGATTTCTTTGGCTGGTAATGTCTGGTGTCTGTAGGCACTGCTGGCATCTGTTCCGTGTGCTGAGATTCAGCACATGGCCTCTGTCATGTTTCCATGTCACACTGCACTGTGAAAGATGGGAATTTTGACTGTGGTCTGTTCCGTATCATTCAGACAGCCCTAATGTGGAGTGCGTGGAGAAAATGAGCATCCAGTATGAGCTGGTCGAGGGCAAATGTCAGGAGAAAGGGCAGATGTGCAAGTTGAGTGCCACAGCTTTTGGCTGTGATAGCCGTGGTCCAATGTGTCATTAAGAGTAAAGTGCGTCTGAGGATGCACCAGACAGTGAGATAACAAGTGGAATTCCTTTTTAACCTCCTCCTTACTCTGTTCAAAAAGTAAGCCATCCGTTTGGTTTCACAGTAGTAGTCGGTATTTGTGCTTGAAATGTGGAAAAGCCGTAACAAATGCCAGTAATGAAGGGAGTGCTGTCCTACATGAATGTGGAAGATGCAAGGAGCCTCAGCCCTTGTGCTAAATCTGTCTTATCTTGGGAAAGAAATTCCACCTCTGCCTCAATTTCTCCCTTTGTGTCCAACCAGATGGTATTGTTTAGTAATCTAATATGGCATGTGGGAGGCTGAATCTATCTCTGTCCATCACAAGAAAAGAAACACTACGTTTAGCCAGGCTCTCTGAAAGCCACACAGTATTTCTTCTGTGCATGTCAATAATTTGTTCTTCTTTTCCTTCAGATGACCCTGTTGGATGTGAACATTTGCGCAGCAGAAGATGCTGAAGTTGTGCACTCCAACATGCTTCAGATGACTGAGAAACGAAAATGTAGGTTTGAAGAAGAAGTGGAGCACGTGGATGTACGTTTCTTTTATTTGATGACATATATCTTCATCACTCCTTGGGATTAGTCTGTTCTTCCTGTGCTCCCACCTGCAATGCCTTCTGCGTGGTAGGCTATTGATGTCACCTTAGAAAGAGGTCCATAGTGTGACAAAACACTCCAGAGAAACAGTTTGGTGTGGAAGAGTTTCATGTGGAAGTGTTCATAATTCTTGTGTTTATTATTTGTAATAGAAATAGATTGTATTTTTATGATCATTTCTATCTGAAATACATAGGATAGCGATGAATGACGTATGGCCCAGTCTGCTTAAGATCAGACTTCAGGAAGAGCTGGAAATGATCTCCCAAATGTCTTCCAATCTTTTCTATACATAAAAAAAGTCGGGCAGTTGTTTCTAAAGGGATAAATTATAGAATGTGATTTGGTGCTTTATGGTGCCAGAATAAACAGAAGTTTTGAGAATCCGCATTCTTACCAGTTTACTTGGAGACTGATTTTTTTTTACTCTCCAGATAGAAGACGCCATGTTGGATACCAGTCGTAAAATTCCAGGCAGCCTTTTATCATGTTACATATCCTCTTACTCATTCATTTCACCTTCCAGCAGTTTAGAAAGAACTTGTTCACTTGAATGTTTTTCTTTGGAGTGATTTGAAGGAGACGGCTAAATGGCCATAATCCAGGTAGAAACATAAAAACAAGGGTGTGCTATAAAGACAGGACTTCTTAATGCAAAGAGCCCTCTGAAATTCAAAATACCTGCTATAAAATTAAAAATGTAATCTTTGACTTTTAGATGGGAATTTCTCCTCTTCAGTTTCATTCTGTCAGGTGCATTTTTGCTAACTGCTTGATTCACGCTGAATGGACAGTCCTGTCTTATTGTTGGTATGGCAACAGCGATAGAGATCACTGCTGCTTTCTGTAGAAAGTGGCTGCAAGTTGCTATGACGAGATCTTGTGCAGGTCTAGAGTCTGATTGGATGTGAGGTTCTCATTGTTTCAGAACACCAACTTGGGGTGGCAGTGTCAGAGGTGTTCATTATCTAGGAAGATTTTCATAGGCGATGAGTTTTGCTGAGGTAGCTTTCTCTTCTGGGTGTAGAAGATATGTGCATAATTAACTTCCTTGAATCCTAAAGAGCTGGGGAGATTTTAGTATCTACGAAACCATTTTTACTAGCTTTTTTATGTGGCCTTAGATGATGAAAGTGATCTGGATACAATCTTAGAAAAAAGGCAAACGGTGAGCTGTGAGGAAGAGCTGAAGGAGTATTTGGAGAACACCCTTTCTTCTTGAGATCAACTTAGAACAAGGTATGAATTTGGTATGTTTTGTAAACTTAAAAGGTAGAGCATCTTTGAACATTGGTTGTACTACTTAGGCCTTGTTTTAATGCTGTTGTGTGAAGGTATGGAAAAAGAGTGCTTTTCACTTCATGTAAGAATATAGAATAATGTCCCTACTGAACAAGGTTAAGGCAAATAATGCCCACGGTTTAGGAATGGGACAAAGGAAGACTGCTATCATTCAAAAACCATAGCACATCAGTATTACTGTGCATACCGTCACATCCATGCCTTATTCAGAAGGTAAAAGTAGTAGTGCAGATTCTTGGATCACCGGAATCAGAAGTTGGTCTGCACCATCATCTCTTCACTCATAGATTTGATCTCATTCAAAGTTCTAGGAACTCAGACGTTTAAGACAGCCAAGCACCGGCAACTTTAAAAACCATCTAAAAATGGGTACAATACCGCTCTCCTTCCTGAAGATCTTAGCAGCAGCTCTGAAGCCGTAGAGGAAGCAGCACTGTTCACACACCCAGGAGGTCTTTCCTACCTGCTCGATCAGAGGCACATTAGAAGAGCAGTGTGGACCTGAGGGGCAGATGCACATACCTTCACACACCTCGCAGTGGGACTGTGGTTAGAGCTGGAGGTTTGATACTCTTCCTAATAATTTGAGCCGTTAAAACAAAGCCAGAGGTAACAGACCAAGTGAAAATACAATGCCAGGTTGCGGAAAGAGAATGTTACCTATCTGAACTCGTACAAAAATTCCCCATCATTCTCTTTGTTTAGGAGACCAAGCCAATGTCCGTGTAAATGAAAACAAGTGTGAATATTGATTTTTCTTGAATCAAGACTCAGCTTTATGTCCAAGTCAAAGGCAAATAAACCAGAAAGGCTCCGCTGAGCACAGTGCAGAACTAACATGGAAGACAGTCATTTGACCTCTTATGTAAGCAGTGTTGGTGTGGTTCCCCATCCAAAAGGAAGGATGTCAAATGCTTCTTTGGAAATATTTTAACTTCTCTGCGTTTCTTTCTTTGTAATGAACTAATCTCTAACAAGCCAGGACGTGATTGTGTTCAGTAGAAACAGATCAATGGCAACATTTAGCCTAAAGGTTTTATGAGATTGATCAGGAAGTTCGATTTAGATTTAAAGGCACTGTAGTCATATTTAATTTTATTTCTCTCCGCACTTGAGTCTCTTAAACAGGGACCTTCAATTGGACAGGAACGGGACACTGAAGCAAATTGTAATGGATGACGTAATGGCTTACCCAGAAGCATTTTGTGGGAATTGATTTCTTCTAGGTATCCATCAGCCAGCATTTTAGTGTGAAGGGAATCTTCAAACAGGTAAAACAAAAATTCCCGTTGGTTTCAAACCTGACTGCTATATTAATTTTTCACTTTGGAGAAAATTTTCATGACCTTTAAAATTCAGACTGTATCAAGTATTGTTTCAGCCATTGAAGAAAGTGCTTTTGATGGAGATAGGAGAGGGAAACCAAAACATTTCTCAGAGCCACACTTTGAGCTCTGTCCTTGTTACAAACGGCACTTGAGCAAATGCATTTGCCTTTGGAACAGAAAACGACAAGGTAACAGGCTTATCATTACGGATTTGAGTGTTCCAGGTTCTTTAGGTAGTAAGTGATCTATTCAAGATGATCTCTTCCTGAAATAGATCCATTTTGAGAAGGGATATGGATTTCTTAGAAGAAGGCAAATCCCTATGTTAAAACGGTGTGGTGGGTGTTTTTTGTTGTTGTTGTTTTGCTTTTAGAACTTGCAAGGCACAATCGACTTCATAGCTGGAGATGCAGATAAGACCACGACATTCCAAACAGGTGTTTCTTTTTGGTTGTTTTTCAATCTGTCTATCTTTGGATTGTAACCAGTAGAACTGTGCTTGAACTGGAAAGAAGTAGCGGAGGTTTCAGAAGTGGAGCATGCGGTGGAACAGTAAGCTGAGAGCATTGTGCAAGGAGAGGAAAGAGGGGAAAATGGTAAGAGTTTCCTGAGTCGGAAAGGACCCCTAGGGATCGTCAAAGTCCAACTCCTGGCCCTGCACAGACACTCCAACAGTCCCACCCTCTGCATCCCTGAGAGCATTGGCCAAACGCTCCTGGATCTCTGGCAGCCTTGGGGCTGTGCCCATTGCCTGGAGAACCTATTCAGTGCCCGACCAGCCTCTGAGGAAAAAAACCTTTCCCTGATAGCCAGCCTAATCGTCCCCTGACACAGCTCCTGGCATTCCCTTGGCTCCTGTCCCTGGTCGCAGAGAGCAGAGAGCAAAGCTGTCCCTGTGCTGCCCTTGGGAGGAGCTGAGAGGTCCCAAGTGAGGTGTGAGCTCAGTGTCCTCTCTGCAGCTGAACCAAATGCCCTGAGCCACTCTTTGTATGGCTTTCCCTCCAGCCTCTTCGCTATCCCTGTGTCCCTCCTTTGGACATTTCTCCAATAGCCTGAGGTCTTTCTGACGCTGTGGCATCCAAAATTGCCCCCAGGGCTTGAAGAGAGCGCAGTCCCAGCCCAGAGCAGAGCGGGACAATCGCCTCTCTCGAGCGAGCGGTGCCAGAAGATAGGGACAGTTGTCAAAAAATCAGCTGGAGAAAGAAATCTAACAGAGAAACGGGTGATCTTGGCACAGGAAATGGAAGAAGCAGAGGAAGAAGAAGATGAGGAGAGGATTCCTTGTAAAAGTGAAGAAAATGAGCATGCAGAACAGGGACTAAGCATTATGCAGGTAAGTGAGCAAGAGAATAAGTTTGAAAGTGAAGGCAGTTTTGTCCAAAAGAAGGAGGAATAGGAAGTCTTTTTGCTGAGAATGAATAGAAAGTTTTTTTGCATTTAGTTTGTATACGAAGCGCACAGGGCTCTAGATCCTTTTGTGGGAAAATGGAGTGTGTAAAGTTGCCAATCATTTTGGAGCGAATTTGGAGGTTTTTGGGGTCCCAGGTGAATTTTGGGTTGAATTCTGGGGATTTGGGAGTGCCCAGGTGAATTGGGGGGGGCGGGGCGGGGCGGGGATTTGGGGAGATCCAGGTGAGTTTTGAGGGGTCCCAGGTTGATTTTGGGGGAGAATTTGTGGAATTTTGGGGGATCCCGGGTAGCGAGGTTTGGGGTGAATTTGTGGAATGTGGGGAGTCCCAGTTGAATTTTAGGGGGAATTTGTGGAATTCTAGGGATCTCAGGGGAATTTTGGGGTGAATTTGGTGAATTTTAGGGTATACGTGTGAATTTTAGGGTTCTCAGGTGAGTTTTGGGAATGCCAGACGTATTTTGGGGTGAATTCTGTCGATTTTGGGGTATCCAGGTGAGCATTTGGAAGTCGTGGGAGAATTTTGGGATGAATTTGGGGGGATGCAGGTGGATTTTCCGGGGAATTTTGGTGATTTTGGGGAGTCCCAGATGGGTCTGGGAGTGAATTTGGTGGATTTGGGGGTATCTGGGAGGGTTTTGAGGGGGATTGGAGACATTTTGGAGTGAATTTGGGAGGTGTTGGGGGGACTGGGTCTTGGGGGTGATTTGAGGGGTTTTGGGGGTTGCAGGTGGGATTTTGGGGTGAAGCCCTGGGATTTGGGGGTCCCCCGTGAATTTTGGGGTGAATTTGTGGGCTTTTGGGAGTTGCCAGGTGAGTGCTGAGCGTCCCAGGGGGGACTTCGGGGTGAATTTGGGGGATTTGGGGTTTCCCAGGTGAATTTCTGAGGTGGAAAGGTTCAAAAAGGGTTTTTTTTGAAAACAAGTTAAAGCCAGAAGGTTATTGAAAATTAATAGATGTGATGCAAGTAGGTAATATGCAGACAATACACAGCGAGACAAATCATGGGAAAAATACAGTGGTAACACATGAGTGTGTGAGGATGGGATCAGTATAGCTAAGGCTCAGTTGAAGCTGAATTTGGAAAAGCATGCCAAAACTAAGAATAATAAAGGCACCTACGGGTATTTCAGTGGGAAAAGGAAGATGAAAAGAAACCTATCACACCTCCCCTATTCCCCCCCCCCCCACCCCCATAAGCCAGACAGGACTAGTGACAACAGACAAGGAGAAGGCTGAGGTACTCAACAAGTGTTGGTCTCAATTTTTACTGCCAGTCACTATTTCCACATCTCTCAGGTTATTGGACTGGTGGACTTGATTCTAACCCATAGTAGCAGGTCAGCTTTCAGACCACTTGAGGAACCTGAGCATGCAAGACCATGGGACCCACCCAGAGGCATGTCAGGGCCCTGAGAGAACTGGCAGCTGTAGTTGCTAAGGTGCTTTCTCCATCATATTTGAGAAATCAAGGTAACCAGCTGAAGTCTCCAGACACTGTGTTGTATTGACTCCAGTCCTCTTGGTCTTTTTTGTAAATCTTAGAGCTCTGAGTCAATTTCTGCAGAGGATTCCCAATGCAGTTTCAAAAATGGAATCTTTGTTACTGGTCCTCATGTTGATCTTGGATATTTCCATTTTCTGCACTCCTTTATTTTCGAAACATTTGTAATGACTGAAAAGAAAGCTGAGACGAGGCATTATGCTCTTTCCAGTGATAGAAATGGACCAGTATTCTTTTCAGACAAATATAATTTTTGCTGTGTCTAAGCACATGTGCATACCTGTGTTTGATTTATGTGTCCAGGTTTTGGCAATGGGGCAGCCACAGGGCCGTCCTGAGACAATGGCCCAGGTGCTGCCCTGTCCCGCTTTCTTCCAACTGGCTCCACTTCAGGATGTCCTCCCTGCTGAGAGAAGAGGCTGGGACAGCACCTTTAGAAATGTGACTTTCTGGGTTTTTTTTTGTTTTGTTTTGTTTTGTTATTTTTAAAGTTACTAAAAACCTTCACCCTGATTTTTTGTGTTGGGTTTGGGGTTTTTTTTCAGTTTTGGGTGGGTTTTTTGGTGGGCTTTTTTGGGGGCTTTTTTTGTCTCTTTGGGGATTATTGGTTGGGGGGTTCTGTGTGTTTGTTTGGTCTGCTTTTTTTGTTTGTTTGTTTGTTTGTTTGTTTATTACGGTTTTGTAGAGTTTTTTAAGCAAATTGATTGGAAAACTGAATAGTCCTCCACTATAGTCTCCTGGATTCACCTGAGACTCTTCCTAGGCATCTCCCTGATCCTTTTTGCAATGAGTCTCACATCATTCTCCTGAAGAAACTGTCTGCTTATGGTTTGCATGGGTGGGCTGTTTGCTGGGTGACAAACTGGGTGATGGCCAGGCCCACAGAGTGGTGGGAAATAGAGTTCATCCAGCTGGTCCCCAAGGCTCAGTCTTGGGCCCAGTCCTGTTTAATATCTTGCTCAGTGTTCTGGACAAGGGCATAGAGTACACGCCCAGGAAGTTCACAGATGATGCAAAATTGGCTGGTAGTGTTTTTTTCTTCTGGAGGACAGCAGGCTCTGCTTCTTCTTCCTCCTGTTCTGAGGTCGCTGCTCCCTCTTCATCCCTCATTAAGTGTGCTGATTTTGTCACTTGGATGAGAAAACAAACAATTTTAGCAACAATACTAGTGGCAGGGTACAAGAAAGGAAGAGTTCACACGAATCCCCCCCCCCCCCCCCCGCCCAACAACAGAAAATACCTGATGGCTCCTCTGCCCAGCTTACTGACTACACCGGAACCCATTGTCCCCCAAAGATACTCCCTTCTCCCTTCCCCCAGCCATGATGTGAGATGGAATAGAATAACTAAGATTAAGATTCTCCCTATGGAACTCCATCATACTTCGATTCTGGGAAAAAAAATTTCTTGAAGTTCTATCATTTCAGATCATTTGAATTTGAATTTGCATACTAAAAAGTCTAGCCAGAAACTCATAACAATATTAATAGCCCATTCTAGAATGTCCGAGATGATAGACACTTCTTTCAAGAGAATGTGATACCTCACGTGACTTCTCCAGAATTTAAATGAACAGCGGGAGTAGTCTACAAGATTCTTGCTGCCATCTGGATTTCCTGGTATTTGGCTGGTCTATGTAAACCAACCAGCTATTCAGCAGAGGGAATATTAGTGTGATACTTGATGGTATGTGAGATGGAACACAGTAATTTATGGCTTTTTGCATAGTGATGAAGCTGTAAAGAAAGCTCCGTAATGCTCAGACAAGGAGGCTGCTGGACTTCAAGCAGCAAAGGCCCAAAACGAACCAGTGAAAAGGTGTCATTGAAAAAAAAAAAAAAAAGCCAGGTGGGGAGCAAAGTGATACTTAAGGGCAGTTTACTGAAAGAGGGAATCTAGTGAAAAAAAAAGTCCAAGAGTGAAGGAATAACAGAGAAAATGAAACTAAGGAAGGAAATCAATCTCAGCTAATCATTTCAGAAGCTAACAAGTTGTCATTGCAATGATGCATAAAGTGAGAAAAAATAAATATGTCTGCGCCAAAATCTGAAATATGAACTTTACTGCATTCTGTCTTCCACGGAATCATACAACAGTCTGTGATTAAAGATCATGTAGTCCAACTTCCTTGCCAGGTAGATCTTACAGTAGATCAAATTGCTCAAGACTAGCCAAACTGATAAGGAGCACTCTCAATGATGGGGCATCCACAACTTCTCTGGAACACCCGTTTGAGTGTCTCACCAGCTTCATTGTAGAAAAGTTTTTCCTTTTAGCCAATCTAAACCTAGTCTCAGTTTGAAAGCATGGCCCCTTATCCTGTCTCTGCAAACTTTCCTAAAAAGTCTTTCTCCATTTGTCTTATACCCTCTTTACATATTCAAAGGCCACAATACTGTCTCTCCAGAAACCTCTCTTCTCCAGGCTAAAAGATCCTACTTTTCACAAGAACCAGGTCATAAACTGAGATGGAAGACATCTCAGGAGATCAGATCATCCAACAGCTCAGCGTAAGAATAGCTCTGAAGTCAGATCAACTAGCTTAGGGCTGTGTCTGTTTGAATTTTGAAAATTAGCAGGACTTGAAATGCTTCAAGGAAGAGAACTCTGGGTGGCTCCAGAAACAGCCTGAGAAACTCGAGCAAACTCGAAACCTCAGAAACTACCACTGCTTTCTCTCCCTCAGCCCAAGCAGTCCCAAAGAAGAAGCGTTCCCAGCAGGCTGGGATAGCACACATATACACTACATATACGTGACAGGCATCGCCAGCAGCCACATCCTGCTCCTTTCTGTGGCTGGCAAGAGTGAGACTGGATGTTTACATGTGGGCAACCTGGGTCCCTCCAGCAGCTCACACACTCAGCCTGCCCAGTGACCCCACTGAATTCCAGTATTAGCAGTGTGCCAAGGCCACAGCACTATTCTGCTTGCTGGCACAGACCATCACACGCCTCCTAAATCAGTCAGGACTCCCCTGGTCCCACAGCCAGCACCCCACTTGCCCTCCGCCAGGCCACTGCCATTGTTCACCAACTTCTCCACTTTGATCTTTGCTGGTGCTCTCAACACTGGCACACCCAGATGTTCTGCAGCTGTTGTCTCCTGGTGGAAAGGACTTGTAAAGCCATGTTTCCTAACAGGACTTCCACAACCTTTCAAAGCAACCTTTACTGGGGTATGAACAATCTCATTCAAATGTCAACATTTCTTTTCCCGTATGTGAAATCAGAATTTCCTTCTTCCGGGCATGCCCAAAACAAGGCACAAACTACATTGTGCCTTCTGTTTCACATGCTGACTCGTTTGTAAACAATGCTAGGAGAATACCTGTTTTGATCCAAGCTAATCTCTGGCCCTTATAGTGCTTTCGGTAGTTAGTTTTGCTTTGTTATTTACTTGATGTCCCATTGAATTGTTGAATCATAAACAGACTACCTGTCTGTATAGCAGCATAGCAGTGATGAATAAATGCAAGAGAAGGAGCAAGGTGATTGTTTGCTAGACTCTTCCTAGAAACTGAGAAATCTGTTACTTAATGCTGACCACAGCAGATGGAGGAAGCATCCTACATGATGTCAAAGCAATGAAGCTGTAATCACTTTTATGATTACAGTCAAGGCACTGCTTTTGCCACCATAAGTGGAGTGCAGGGAATCTTAAAAGACGACACTCTAACTGTTGTCCATGCTCACTGAGAAAATAATGCTTTTACAGCAGAGCAGGTCTCACCGCAGCTAAATCATGGCTTCAACTGTACACCGCCTTCAAAAAGCCCACAAAAACACAAATGAAAGGATTTGGAACCCAAGGGAATCTCGGATTGTGACATCAGCTCACTCTGGATTCTTTCCAAATTCTCAATTCCATTTTCTTCCGAGCCAATTTTCCCATCTAACTTGAGATGTAATTTATGGATTTCCAACACATCTAGTTACCTTAGAATTAGATTGCCACTAGCCAAAAAGACAGAAACAAGCAGTTAAGTGAAGACTGAAACCATGGGTGTTTAGAACAGCAAAACTTGGGCGAAACTATTCTTAAGAAAACCAAAACTTTTAGGACTTACCCATGTATTTTTGGAGGTGGAAAAAGTTTTACATCGAAAAGTCCCTAGGGAACTCTTTTCAGTGCCTGGAGAGCCGCTGTCGCTCGCCTTTCAAGGACCTATTCGTCACAGCAGAGGCAGCAGAGCACAAGATGGCCGACGAGAAGGGGCAGTGTAGAACTCTCTGTCTGTCTGTGTCTCTACTCAGTGTAGAACGTCTCTATCCTGGCACATTTTCGTGTGCGATACTTCCCTCCGGGTCTTCGGTCCTTGCGAAGCTCTATGTACTGTGAGCGCTGCTACTTGCAGCTGAGAAAGACCGTGGAGCTAGCGGCGAATTCGGAGAGCGCTGAGCACGTAGTCAAGAAGCGAGACGTGTCCCTGCAACGCGGTGCTAATAGCAGCTTCCTCGCGGCGGGGGGGAGCTCCGGCCACAAGGCATTCTCGTCCTGGCAACGGATCTCTGTGAAGGGGGTAGGCGAAAAGCTTTCGTTTTCCATTCGAACTGCGAGAGAGGCAGACTGTTGCACGGAGCTCTGAGAACAAAGGTGCACGCCCTAGGCGGGCTTGGGCAGAAGCAGCGTTCTCTAGCTCTTGGCTGCCGGCGCACTTGTGGTTGTGTGGCGCCCTTGCAGCGGCTTCTGGCCGCCGGCAAGTGAAAGCAGCGCCAGGCGTGGGCGAGGGCGGTGAACGAAGCAGCACTCGTCCCGTGCTTGTGTGCACCACGTTACAGGCTACTAGGAGAGGAAGGTGGTTGACTCTCGCTTGCCCTCCCAAGTGCCCTTAGCAGTCGGAAGGAGCAAGCTGAAGCACTGCTGCTTGTGCTGCTCCTTGGTTCCCTTGCAGCCCGCTGTGAAAGCATTGGCGGTCGCTTCTAGGCGCCGAGTTGCACACAGCACCACGGTAAGTGCCGCGGAGAAGGGAAATCCAGAGTGCAGCGAGGAGCTGGACGTGGCTAACGCGCAGTAAGGAGAAGGTGAACCTAGGCACTGCCTCTTCAATCTGGCCGCCTCTGCTCTGGTAACAACTTTCGCAAGTCGGCAGAGGGAGCTGCGAGTATGTAGAACGGAGGGCAGCGAGACGCCGTGTGTTATGCGCCCTTTCAGGGCTGCTGCCAGGGGGCTAGTTTAAGTACGCTTTTTTCTTCCTCGCGTCCTTCTCGCTTCGCTCTAGCTGCATGGAGTACAGTACAGCGAAGGAGTGAGGAGGGGCAGTGCCGCAGCTTTGGCCCGGGCGTGCAACGGCTGTGTGCTGCTTTTCCAAGCAGAAAGACCACTGAGAAGTGAAAGCGATAGTGAAGGAGCTCTTTGACTGCTCGTGTGCTCTTCGCTGCACTGCGCCGCTGGCAAGCGCCTTCGTTCTTCGCCTTCTGCCGTCCGGCGAGAGCTGAACTCCAGCGGTCAGTTGCAGCTCTGCCCAACAGCGTGTTCTCAGTTCTGCGGGCAAGCACGCCCTCTTGCCTTGGCCCCGAGAGCAAAGTCCCGAGCGAGCACTCGACTCAGTGCAATGCACCCAGAAAGACGCTCTCGCTCGCCTTTCAAGGAGCGATTCCTAACAGCAGAAGCAGCAGAGGCGCAAACTGGACGACGAGAGGGGACAACGTAGAACACGTCTCTGTCCTGGCACATTTTCGTGTGCGATACTTCCCTCCGGGTCTTCGGGCCTTGCGAAGCTCTGTGTACTGCGAGCGCTGCTACTCGCAGCTGAGAAGGACCGTGGAGCTAGCGGCGAATTCGGAGAGCTCTTCGCTGCACTGCGCCGCTCGCAAGCGGCTTCGTTCTTCGCCTTCTGCCGTCCGGCGAGAGCTGAACTCCAGCGGTCAGTTGCAGCTCTGCCCAACAGCGTGTTCTCGGCTCTGCGGGCAAGCACGCCCTCTTGCCTTGGCCCCGAGTGCAAAGTCCCGAGCGAGCACTCGACTCAGTGCAATGCACCCGGAAGGACGCTCTCGCTCGCCTTTCAAGGAGCGATTCCTAACAGCAGAAGCAGCAGAGGCACAAACTGCACGACGAGAAGGGACAACGTAGAACACGTCTCTGTCCTGGCACATTTGCGTGTGCGATACTTCCCTCCGGCTCTTCGGGCCTTGCGAAGCTCTGTGTACTGCGAGAGCAGCTACTCGCAGCTGAGAAGGACCGTGGAGCTAGCGGCGAATTCGGAGAGCTCTTCGCTGCACTGCGCCGCTCGCAAGCGGCTTCGTTCTTCGCCTTCTGCCGTCCGGCGAGAGCTGAACTCCAGCGGTCAGTTGCAGCTCTGCCCAACAGCGTGTTCTCGGTTCTGCGGGCAAGCACGCCCTCTTGCCTTGGCCCCGAGAGCAAAGTCCCGAGCGAGCACTCGACTCAGTGCAATGCACCCGGAAGGACGCTCTCGCTCGCCTTTCAAGGAGCGATTCCTAACAGCAGAAGCAGCAGAGGCACAAACTGCACGACGAGAGGGGACAACGTAGAACACGTCTCTGTCCTGGCACATTTGCGTGTGCGATACTTCCCTCCGGCTCTTCGGGCCTTGCGAAGCTCTGTGTACTGCGAGCGCTGCTACTCGCAGCTGAGAAGGACCGTGGAGCTAGCGGCGAATTCGGAGAGCTCTTCGCTGCACTGCGCCGCTCGCAAGCGGCTTCGTTCTTCGCCTTCTGCCGTCCGGCGAGAGCTGAACTCCAGCGGTCAGTTGCAGCTCTGCCCAACAGCGTGTTCTCGGTTCTGCGGGCAAGCACGCCCTCTTGCCTTGGCCGCGAGAGCAAAGTCCCGAGCGAGCACTCGACTCAGTGCAATGCACCCGGAAGGACGCTCTCGCTCGCCTTTCAAGGAGCGATTCCTAACAGCAGAAGCAGCAGAGGCACAAACTGCACGACGAGAGGGGACAACGTAGAACACGTCTCTGTCCTGGCACATTTGCGTGTGCGATACTTCCCTCCGGCTCTTCGGGCCTTGCGAAGCTCTGTGTACTGCGAGCGCTGCTACTCGCAGCTGAGAAGGACCGTGGAGCTAGCGGCGAATTCGGAGAGCTCTTCGCTGCACTGCGCCGCTCGCAAGCGCCTTCGTTCTTCGCCTTCTGCCGTCCGGCGAGAGCTGAACTCCAGCGGTCAGTTGCAGCTCTGCCCAACAGCGTGTTCTCGGTTCTGCGGGCAAGCACGCCCTCTTGCCTTGGCCGCGAGAGCAAAGTCCCGAGCGAGCACTCGACTCAGTGCAATGCACCCGGAAGGACGCTCTCGCTCGCCTTTCAAGGAGCGATTCCTAACAGCAGAAGCAGCAGAGGCACAAACTGCACGACGAGAGGGGACAACGTAGAACACGTCTCTGTCCTGGCACATTTGCGTGCGCGATACTTCCCTCCGGCTCTTCGGGCCTTGCGAAGCTCTGTGTACTGCGAGCGCTGCTACTCGCAGCTGAGAAGGACCGTGGAGCTAGCGGCGAATTCGGAGAGCTCTTCGCTGCACTGCGCCGCTCGCAAGCGCCTTCGTTCTTCGCCTTCTGCCGTCCGGCGAGAGCTGAACTCCAGCGGTCAGTTGCAGCTCTGCCCAACAGCGTGTTCTCAGTTCTGCGGGCAAGCACGCCCTCTTGCCTTGGCCCCGAGAGCAAAGTCCCGAGCGAGCACTCGACTCAGTGCAATGCACCCGGAAGGACGCTCTCGCTCGCCTTTCAAGGAGCGATTCCTAACAGCAGAAGCAGCAGAGGCACAAACTGCACGACGAGAGGGGACAACGTAGAACACGTCTCTGTCCTGGCACATTTTCGTGCGCGATACTTCCCTCCGGGTCTTCGGGCCTTGCGAAGCTCTGTGTACTGCGAGCGCTGCTACTCGCAGCTGAGAAGGACCGTGGAGCTAGCGGCGAATTCGGAGAGCTCTTCGCTGCACTGCGCCGCTCGCAAGCGGCTTCGTTCTTCGCCTTCTGCCGTCCGGCGAGAGCTGAACTCCAGCGGTCAGTTGCAGCTCTGCCCAACAGCGTGTTCTCAGTTCTGCGGGCAAGCACGCCCTCTTGCCTTGGCCCCGAGAGCAAAGTCCCGAGCGAGCACTCGACTCAGTGCAATGCACCCAGAAAGACGCTCTCGCTCGCCTTTCAAGGAGCGATTCCTAACAGCAGAAGCAGCAGAGGCGCAAACTGGACGACGAGAGGGGACAACGTAGAACACGTCTCTGTCCTGGCACATTTTCGTGTGCGATACTTCCCTCCGGGTCTTCGGGCCTTGCGAAGCTCTGTGTACTGCGAGCGCTGCTACTCGCAGCTGAGAAGGACCGTGGAGCTAGCGGCGAATTCGGAGAGCTCTTCGCTGCACTGCGCCGCTCGCAAGCGGCTTCGTTCTTCGCCTTCTGCCGTCCGGCGAGAGCTGAACTCCAGCGGTCAGTTGCAGCTCTGCCCAACAGCGTGTTCTCGGCTCTGCGGGCAAGCACGCCCTCTTGCCTTGGCCCCGAGTGCAAAGTCCCGAGCGAGCACTCGACTCAGTGCAATGCACCCGGAAGGACGCTCTCGCTCGCCTTTCAAGGAGCGATTCCTAACAGCAGAAGCAGCAGAGGCACAAACTGCACGACGAGAAGGGACAACGTAGAACACGTCTCTGTCCTGGCACATTTGCGTGTGCGATACTTCCCTCCGGCTCTTCGGGCCTTGCGAAGCTCTGTGTACTGCGAGAGCAGCTACTCGCAGCTGAGAAGGACCGTGGAGCTAGCGGCGAATTCGGAGAGCTCTTCGCTGCACTGCGCCGCTCGCAAGCGGCTTCGTTCTTCGCCTTCTGCCGTCCGGCGAGAGCTGAACTCCAGCGGTCAGTTGCAGCTCTGCCCAACAGCGTGTTCTCGGTTCTGCGGGCAAGCACGCCCTCTTGCCTTGGCCCCGAGAGCAAAGTCCCGAGCGAGCACTCGACTCAGTGCAATGCACCCGGAAGGACGCTCTCGCTCGCCTTTCAAGGAGCGATTCCTAACAGCAGAAGCAGCAGAGGCACAAACTGCACGACGAGAGGGGACAACGTAGAACACGTCTCTGTCCTGGCACATTTGCGTGTGCGATACTTCCCTCCGGCTCTTCGGGCCTTGCGAAGCTCTGTGTACTGCGAGCGCTGCTACTCGCAGCTGAGAAGGACCGTGGAGCTAGCGGCGAATTCGGAGAGCTCTTCGCTGCACTGCGCCGCTCGCAAGCGGCTTCGTTCTTCGCCTTCTGCCGTCCGGCGAGAGCTGAACTCCAGCGGTCAGTTGCAGCTCTGCCCAACAGCGTGTTCTCGGTTCTGCGGGCAAGCACGCCCTCTTGCCTTGGCCGCGAGAGCAAAGTCCCGAGCGAGCACTCGACTCAGTGCAATGCACCCGGAAGGACGCTCTCGCTCGCCTTTCAAGGAGCGATTCCTAACAGCAGAAGCAGCAGAGGCACAAACTGCACGACGAGAGGGGACAACGTAGAACACGTCTCTGTCCTGGCACATTTGCGTGTGCGATACTTCCCTCCGGCTCTTCGGGCCTTGCGAAGCTCTGTGTACTGCGAGCGCTGCTACTCGCAGCTGAGAAGGACCGTGGAGCTAGCGGCGAATTCGGAGAGCTCTTCGCTGCACTGCGCCGCTCGCAAGCGCCTTCGTTCTTCGCCTTCTGCCGTCCGGCGAGAGCTGAACTCCAGCGGTCAGTTGCAGCTCTGCCCAACAGCGTGTTCTCGGTTCTGCGGGCAAGCACGCCCTCTTGCCTTGGCCGCGAGAGCAAAGTCCCGAGCGAGCACTCGACTCAGTGCAATGCACCCGGAAGGACGCTCTCGCTCGCCTTTCAAGGAGCGATTCCTAACAGCAGAAGCAGCAGAGGCACAAACTGCACGACGAGAAGGGACAACGTAGAACACGTCTCTGTCCTGGCACATTTGCGTGCGCGATACTTCCCTCCGGCTCTTCGGGCCTTGCGAAGCTCTGTGTACTGCGAGCGCTGCTACTCGCAGCTGAGAAGGACCGTGGAGCTAGCGGCGAATTCGGAGAGCTCTTCGCTGCACTGCGCCGCTCGCAAGCGCCTTCGTTCTTCGCCTTCTGCCGTCCGGCGAGAGCTGAACTCCAGCGGTCAGTTGCAGCTCTGCCCAACAGCGTGTTCTCAGTTCTGCGGGCAAGCACGCCCTCTTGCCTTGGCCGCGAGAGCAAAGTCCCGAGCGAGCACTCGACTCAGTGCAATGCACCCGGAAGGACGCTCTCGCTCGCCTTTCAAGGAGCGATTCCTAACAGCAGAAGCAGCAGAGGCACAAACTGCACGACGAGAGGGGACAACGTAGAACACGTCTCTGTCCTGGCACATTTTCGTGCGCGATACTTCCCTCCGGGTCTTCGGGCCTTGCGAAGCTCTGTGTACTGCGAGCGCTGCTACTCGCAGCTGAGAAGGACCGTGGAGCTAGCGGCGAATTCGGAGAGCTCTTCGCTGCACTGCGCCGCTCGCAAGCGGCTTCGTTCTTCGCCTTCTGCCGTCCGGCGAGAGCTGAACTCCAGCGGTCAGTTGCAGCTCTGCCCAACAGCGTGTTCTCGGTTCTGCGGGCAAGCACGCCCTCTTGCCTTGGCCGCGAGAGCAAAGTCCCGAGCGAGCACTCGACTCAGTGCAATGCACCCGGAAGGACGCTCTCGCTCGCCTTTCAAGGAGCGATTCCTAACAGCAGAAGCAGCAGAGGCACAAACTGCACGACGAGAGGGGACAACGTAGAACACGTCTCTGTCCTGGCACATTTTCGTGAGCGATACTTCCCTCCGGCTCTTCGGTCCTTGCGAAGCTCTGTGTACTGCGAGCGCTGCTACTCGCAGCTGAGAAGGACCGTGGAGCTAGCGGCGAATTCGGAGAGCTCTTCGCTGCACTGCGCCGCTCGCAAGCGGCTTCGTTCTTCGCCTTCTGCCGTCCGGCGAGAGCTGAACTCCAGCGGTCAGTTGCAGCTCTGCCCAACAGCGTGTTCTCGGTTCTGCGGGCAAGCACGCCCTCTTGCCTTGGACCCGAGAGCAAAGTCCCGAGCGAGCACTCGACTCAGTGCAATGCACCCGGAAGGACGCTCTCGCTCGCCTTTCAAGGAGCGATTCCTAACAGCAGAAGCAGCAGAGGCACAAACTGCACGACGAGAGGGGACACCGTAGAACACGTCTCTGTCCTGGCACATTTGCGTGTGCGATACTTCCCTCCGGCTCTTCGGGCCTTGCGAAGCTCTGTGTACTGCGAGAGCAGCTACTCGCAGCTGAGAAGGACCGTGGAGCTAGCGGCGAATTCGGAGAGCTCTTCGCTGCACTGCGCCGCTCGCAAGCGCCTTCGTTCTTCGCCTTCTGCCGTCCGGCGAGAGCTGAACTCCAGCGGTCAGTTGCAGCTCTGCCCAACAGCGTGTTCTCGGTTCTGCGGGCAAGCACGCCCTCTTGCCTTGGCCGCGAGAGCAAAGTCCCGAGCGAGCACTCGACTCAGTGCAATGCACCCGGAAGGACGCTCTCGCTCGCCTTTCAAGGAGCGATTCCTAACAGCAGAAGCAGCAGAGGCACAAACTGCACGACGAGAGGGGACAACGTAGAACACGTCTCTGTCCTGGCACATTTTCGTGTGCGATACTTCCCTCCGGCTCTTCGGGCCTTGCGAAGCTCTGTGTACTGCGAGCGCTGCTACTCGCAGCTGAGAAGGACCGTGGAGCTAGCGGCGAATTCGGAGAGCTCTTCGCTGCACTGCGCCGCTCGCAAGCGCCTTCGTTCTTCGCCTTCTGCCGTCCGGCGAGAGCTGAACTCCAGCGGTCAGTTGCAGCTCTGCCCAACAGCGTGTTCTCGGTTCTGCGGGCAAGCACGCCCTCTTGCCTTGGCCGCGAGAGCAAAGTCCCGAGCGAGCACTCGACTCAGTGCAATGCACCCGGAAGGACGCTCTCGCTCGCCTTTCAAGGAGCGATTCCTAACAGCAGAAGCAGCAGAGGCACAAACTGCACGACGAGAGGGGACAACGTAGAACACGTCTCTGTCCTGGCACATTTGCGTGTGCGATACTTCCCTCCGGCTCTTCGGGCCTTGCGAAGCTCTGTGTACTGCGAGAGCAGCTACTCGCAGCTGAGAAGGACCGTGGAGCTAGCGGCGAATTCGGAGAGCTCTTCGCTGCACTGCGCCGCTCGCAAGCGCCTTCGTTCTTCGCCTTCTGCCGTCCGGCGAGAGCTGAACTCCAGCGGTCAGTTGCAGCTCTGCCCAACAGCGTGTTCTCGGTTCTGCGGGCAAGCACGCCCTCTTGCCTTGGCCCCGAGAGCAAAGTCCCGAGCGAGCACTCGACTCAGTGCAATGCACCCGGAAGGACGCTCTCGCTCGCCTTTCAAGGAGCGATTCCTAACAGCAGAAGCAGCAGAGGCACAAACTGCACGACGAGAGGGGACAACGTAGAACACGTCTCTGTCCTGGCACATTTGCGTGTGCGATACTTCCCTCCGGCTCTTCGGGCCTTGCGAAGCTCTGTGTACTGCGAGCGCTGCTACTCGCAGCTGAGAAGGACCGTGGAGCTAGCGGCGAATTCGGAGAGCTCTTCGCTGCACTGCGCCGCTCGCAAGCGGCTTCGTTCTTCGCCTTCTGCCGTCCGGCGAGAGCTGAACTCCAGCGGTCAGTTGCAGCTCTGCCCAACAGCGTGTTCTCGGTTCTGCGGGCAAGCACGCCCTCTTGCCTTGGCCGCGAGAGCAAAGTCCCGAGCGAGCACTCGACTCAGTGCAATGCACCCGGAAGGACGCTCTCGCTCGCCTTTCAAGGAGCGATTCCTAACAGCAGAAGCAGCAGAGGCACAAACTGCACGACGAGAGGGGACAACGTAGAACACGTCTCTGTCCTGGCACATTTGCGTGTGCGATACTTCCCTCCGGCTCTTCGGGCCTTGCGAAGCTCTGTGTACTGCGAGCGCTGCTACTCGCAGCTGAGAAGGACCGTGGAGCTAGCGGCGAATTCGGAGAGCTCTTCGCTGCACTGCGCCGCTCGCAAGCGCCTTCGTTCTTCGCCTTCTGCCGTCCGGCGAGAGCTGAACTCCAGCGGTCAGTTGCAGCTCTGCCCAACAGCGTGTTCTCGGTTCTGCGGGCAAGCACGCCCTCTTGCCTTGGCCGCGAGAGCAAAGTCCCGAGCGAGCACTCGACTCAGTGCAATGCACCCGGAAGGACGCTCTCGCTCGCCTTTCAAGGAGCGATTCCTAACAGCAGAAGCAGCAGAGGCACAAACTGCACGACGAGAGGGGACAACGTAGAACACGTCTCTGTCCTGGCACATTTGCGTGTGCGATACTTCCCTCCGGCTCTTCGGGCCTTGCGAAGCTCTGTGTACTGCGAGCGCTGCTACTCGCAGCTGAGAAGGACCGTGGAGCTAGCGGCGAATTCGGAGAGCTCTTCGCTGCACTGCGCCGCTCGCAAGCGGCTTCGTTCTTCGCCTTCTGCCGTCCGGCGAAGGCTGAACTCCAGCGGTCAGTTGCAGCTCTGCCCAACAGCGTGTTCTCGGTTCTGCGGGCAAGCACGCCCTCTTGCCTTGGCCCCGAGAGCAAAGTCCCGAGCGAGCACTCGACTCAGTGCAATGCACCCGGAAGGACGCTCTCGCTCGCCTTTCAAGGAGCGATTCCTAACAGCAGAAGCAGCAGAGGCACAAACTGCACGACGAGAGGGGACAACGTAGAACACGTCTCTGTCCTGGCACATTTTCGTGTGCGATACTTCCCTCCGGCTCTTCGGGCCTTGCGAAGCTCTGTGTACTGCGAGCGCTGCTACTCGCAGCTGAGAAGGACCGTGGAGCTAGCGGCGAATTCGGAGAGCTCTTCGCTGCACTGCGCCGCTCGCAAGCGCCTTCGTTCTTCGCCTTCTGCCGTCCGGCGAGAGCTGAACTCCAGCGGTCAGTTGCAGCTCTGCCCAACAGCGTGTTCTCGGTTCTGCGGGCAAGCACGCCCTCTTGCCTTGGCCCCGAGAGCAAAGTCCCGAGCGAGCACTCGACTCAGTGCAATGCACCCGGAAGGACGCTCTCGCTCGCCTTTCAAGGAGCGATTCCTAACAGCAGAAGCAGCAGAGGCACAAACTGCACGACGAGAGCGGACACCGTAGAACACGTCTCTGTCCTGGCACATTTTCGTGAGCGATACTTCCCTCCGGGTCTTCGGGCCTTGCGAAGCTCTGTGTACTGCGAGCGCTGCTACTCGCAGCTGAGAAGGACCGTGGAGCTAGCGGCGAAT